>NC_060176.1:2670707-2716237 GCF_021184085.1 Oncorhynchus gorbuscha | reverse complement strand
GCAGAGCAGAGTCTGATGGCCTTGAGACTACCAGAACCCACTGGATTCTCCAATTACATTGAATGAGTTACAGGACAAAATAAAAACCCTCCAACCCAAAAAGGCCTGTGGTGTCGATGGTATCCTCAATGAAATGATCAAATATACAGACAACAAATTCAAATTGGCTATACTAAAACTCTTTAACATCATACTTAGCTCTGGCATCTTCCCCAATATTTGAAACCAAGGACTGATCACCCCAATCCACAAAAGTGGAGACAAATTTGACCCCAATAACTACCATGGAATATGTGCCAACAGTAACCTTGGGAAAATCCTCTGCATTATTATTAACAGCAGACTCGTACATTTCCTCAATGAAAACAATGTACTGAGCAAATGTCAAATTGGCTTTTTACCAAATTACCGTACAACAGACCATGTATTCACCCTGCACACCCTAATTGACAACCAAACAAACCAAAACAAAGGCAAAGTCTTCTCATGCTTTGTTGATTTCAAAAAGCCTTCGACTCAATCTGGCATGAGGGTCTGCTATACAAACTGATAGAAAGTGGTGTTGGGGGTAAAACATATGACATTATAAAATCCATGTACACAAACAACAAGTGTGCGGTTAAAATTGGCAAAAAACACACACATTTCTTCACACAGGGTCGTGGGGTTAGACAGGGATGCAGCTTAAGCCCCACCCTCTTCAACATATATATCAACGAATTGGCGCGGGCACTAGAAAAGTCTGCAGCACCCGGCCTCCCCTGCTAGAATCCGAAGTCAAATGTCTGCTGTTTGCTGATGATCTGGTGCTTCTGTCACCAACCAAGGAGGGCCTACAGCAGCACCTAGATCTTATGCACAGATTCTGTCAGACCTGGGCCCTGACAGTAAATCTCAGTAAGACCAAAATAATGGTGTTCCAAAAAAGGTCCAGTCACCAGGACCACAAATACAAATTCCATCTAGACACTGTTGCCCTAGAGCACACACAAAACTATACATACCTTGGCCTAAACATCAGCGCCACAGGTAACTTCCACAAAGCTGTGAACGATCTGAGAGACAAGGCAAGAAGGGCATTCTATGCCATCAAAAGAAACATAAATTTCAACATACCAATTAGGATTTGGCTAAAAATACTTGAATCAGTCATAGAGCTCATTGCCCTTTATGGTTGTGAGGTCTGGGGTCCGCTCACCAACCAAGACTTCACAAAATGGGACAAACACCAAATTGAGACTCTGCACGCAGAATTCTGCAAAAATATCCTCCGTGTACAACGTAAAACACCAAATAATGCATGCAGAGCAGAATTAGGCCGATACCTACTACTTATCAAAATCCAGAAAAGAGACATTAAATTCTACAACCACCTAAAAGGAAGCGATTCATAAACCTTCCATAACAAAGCCATCACCTACAGAGAGATGAACCTGGAGAAGAGTCCCCTAAGCAAGCTGGTCCTGGGGCTTTGTTCACAAACACAAACACACCCTACAGAGCCCCAGGACAACAGCACAATTAGACCCAACCAAATCATGAGAAAACAAAAAGATAATTACTTAACACATTGGAAAGAATTAACAAAATAACAGAGCAAACTAGAATGCTATTTGGCATTACACAGAGAGTACACAGCGGCAGAATACCTGACCACTGTGACTGACCCAAAATTAAGGAAAGCTTTGACTATGTACAGACTCAGTGAGCATAGCCTTGCTATTGAGAAAGGCCGCCGTAGGCAAACATGGCTCTCAAGAGAAGACAGGCTATGTGCTCACTGCCCACAAAATGAGGTGGAAACTGAGCTGCACTTCCTAACCTCCTGCCCAATGTATGACCATATTAGAGATACATATTTCCCCCAGATCACACAGATCCACAAAGAATTCAAAAACAAATCCAATTTTGAAAAACTCCCATATCTACTGGGTGAAATTCCACAGTGTGCCATCACAGCAGCAAGATTTGTGACCCGTTGCCACGAGAAAAGGGCAACCAGTGAAGAACAAACACCATTGTAAATACAACTCATATTTATGCTTATTTATTTTATCTTGTGTCCTTTAACTATTTGTACATTGTATATATATATATATATATAATATGACATTTGTAATGTCTTTACTGTTTTGAAACTTCTGTATGTGTAATGTTTACTGTTCATTTTTTTTTTCACTTTGTATGTTGTCTACCTCACTTGCTTTGGCAATGTTAACACATGTTTCCCATGCCAATAAAGCCCTTGATTTGAATTGAATAGAAGCTGTTTTTCAGTCTCTCGGTCCCAGCTTTGATGCACCTGTACTGACCTCGCCTTCTGGATGATAGCGGGGTGAACAGGCAGTGGCTTGGGTGGTTGTTGTCCTTGATGATCTTTATGGCCTTCCTGAGACATCGGGTGGTGTAGGTGTCCTAGAGTGCAGGTAGTTTGCCCCCGGTGATACGTTGTGCAGATCTCACTACCCTCTGGAGAGCCTTACGGTTGTGGGCGGAGCAGTTGCCGTACCAGGCGGTGATACAGCCCGACAGGATGCTCTCGAATGTGCATCTGTAGAAGTTTGTGAGTGCTTTTGGTGACAAGCCGAATTTCTTCAGCCTCCTGAGGTTGAAGAGGCGCTGCTGCGCCTTCTTCACGATGCTGTCTGTGTGGGTGGACCAATTCAGTTTGTCTGTGATGTGTACGCCGAGGAACTTAAAACTTACTACCCTCTCCACTACTGTTCCATCGATGTGGATAGGGGGGTGTTCTCTCTGCTGTTTCCTGAAGTCCACAATCATCACCTTAGTTTTGTTGACGTTGAGTGTGAGGTTATTTTCCTCCCTGTAAGCCGTCTCGTCGTTGTTGGTAATCAAGCCTACCACTGTTGTGTCGTCCGCAAACTTGATGATTGAGTTGGAGGCGTGCGTGGCCACGCAGTCGTGGGTGAACAGGGAGTATAGGAGAGGGCTCAGAACGCACCCTTGTGGGGCCCCAGTGTTGAGGATCAGCGGGGTGGAGATGTTGTTACCTACCCTCACCACCTGGGAGCGGCCCCACAAGGGTGCGTTTTGTGGTCTCTTTTCCTGAGGGGAAGAGACAGGCTATTTCTTACCAGTTTTTGATGGATGGGTACCTTCATTGGAGCTGGAAGTGTCTGGGGGCAGAGGAGGGTAACCACTAGGGAGGTGGCCGGAGTACTGGCAAGGTTTGGTGGATCGTCATCATGAGCCTCTATTTGAGTGGACCAGTCTGCTGCAGGACCTGTGTCATCAGGGAGGGAAGTGTCTTGTGATGGCTCTTCCCTGAAGACTCGAAGCTGTCATCGTTCTCCTACTCATTGTGGCTGTTGCTCTCGGGTTTGTGATGTTTCTCCTCTTGACCTCTCGGTTCCCTTGTCCTCCTCTTCCCCACCTCTCTGCTGTTCATCTTATTTGGGGACGTGCTGTGGGATCTGTGGCTCGTCTACTGGCTGTGTTGGTTGTTGCATTTCAGTTTCTACTACCCTTCCACCGTTCTTTGCTCTGTTGCTGTAGGCTTGTGGACAGTTGAAGTAGGTGTGCCCATCACCATTGCAGGGTGTGCACTTGCTTTCACTCGTGTAGTCTCTGGACTTGTGGCCGAACTCACTGCATCTCCAGCACGTAACAGTCTTGCAATCCTTCACCTGGTGGTCCATGGCATCACAGATATAGCAGCGGGTGGTCTGTCCTGGGTAGAATATTCTGCTGCTGTGTGGCCCCAGCAGGATGTTGTTAGGGATCACGACAGCTTCACCATCAGTTCCTCTTTTGGTCCGGACCTTTGTACCCCCTTAGGCCATACCCATATCCCATTGTTGTCTACTGGTTTCGTGGCAGGCTGAAGGAGAGTGCAATAGCGTTGCAGATACAACTCTGTCATGGTCAGAAACTCTTCCTCTACTTCAAAGGTATAGCCTTCTCGTCCACGTTAAATGGGGACTCCGCTTCCCAATCACTCATCATTTCTGCTCATGTGCATTTTCGTTGCGCCGATTTGGGAGGGTTATGTAGGAATAGTCGTCTGCAGCAGTGATCGAACTATAGGTTTTCAGCCACATACTCTAGTACTAGGCACCTCTCCTTCCTCAACGAAGCGCAGCCTGACCCAGAGTTGCTAAGGTCGGACCGCAGAGCTCCCAAAATTGGGAGCCATGATGGAACATTTGCTCCGTTATAAGTTGTGAAATCACCTTTACCATCACCAAAACAGTTTAGCAACCCTATCCCAGCCTGATTTCTACTTATGCTGTCTGGTCACGGTTGCTAGTTAGCAACGACTAGCTGGCTGACTTCTCTAGCTAACAACACCATAAAGGCCACACATATAAAGACACAGTAGCTAGTGAGCTATAGCAACTTACCAATATGAGTATTAAACGATCTTCAACCACGTTTGTTTCACTCTTATTTCACTAGACAAATAGTTTGACAGCTAACGTTAGCTAGAAGCTATCATGCTGCATTTCTATGTTTACAGCAGCCATGTGTGTTGAACATGAGATGGCCAACAATAAGCATTCCCTCGAACGATTTGTGGGGGTTAGCTGGTAAGGGATTATAATTAAGATATTATTTTTCATTGTAGTTTGTTAAAATATTTGCTCGAGAGTTGTTGATAAATAACTTTGAAGTGATGAAACATCTTGGAAGCAGATGCGCGTAAGTAAGTTTCTGCCTCTTTAAAACCCCGGTTTTTATCACAGTCGGCCAGATACATAAAGCTATCATTCAAAACATGTCTCACTGGCGTTATCTTGTGTACAACGATATACAAACAACGTCTGTGCAACATTACGTGTACAACGATATACAAACAACGTCTGTGCAACATTACATTATTGATGGCGATATAGCTTGTGAAAAAACCCATGTGATTTTATTTACAGAAAGTTATTTGAGCATTCTCCATTAATGTCACCAAATCTCGATGAATGTCAGCATGCAGTGGTATTAATGTGGTTATGAGAGACTCGCATAGTCTCTATAGTCAATTATATATGCATTGTTAACGTTATAGCCAGAACTTGGAAACTCGGAAATGTCTGACTTGCTAACTGGCTGTAGTTGTACACGTGCCGCGCTCAACCAATTAGCAAGTCGGACATGTTCGAGTTTCCTAGTTCCGACTTTTATCTGAACGCGCCAATAAACCTGCGATACCGAAACTTTGTTCCGTGCGCCCGACAAATGAAAAAGTGAAGGTCGTTCCGACCAACCAAATTGCACTACTGTATTTTATAACTGACTAAACGGGAACTGATTTCCGACTGAGACGAAAACTACCAGAAGGTTAGTGAGAAATCTTTTTGTAGCTACCCTAATAATAAACACTTTTCTCTTACTTTTATGTTTATTCCTGCAGGAATGAATGGAAGCAACAGTCATGTCATATGGAAGCAACAGTCATGTCATATATGGAAGCAACAGTCATGCACAGACAAAATGTTCAGCTACAGGTTGTTGTAATAGAGACTTGTGTCCCAGTTTTCCACCCTGTCTGAGTTGTGCTCCAATGGTCCAACAGCAGCAGAGAGTGAGGGAGGGAGGGAGTGAGTGTATGAATGAATTAGAGAGAGGCTGTGTGTGTCGTTTGAGTTGCTGCTGCCTTGTGCTCTGCTAACCCACAACATGGCATGTGGATATAATCCCTCTTTCTCTCTGCCCCAGTTTCTGCATGTAGATCTACTGCCTGTCTCCACCTTCTACCCCAGCCCCACTCTTTCTGTCCCTGTCCCTACTCCTACCCAACCCCCCCCCTGTCCTATGCTCTCACCCAGCAGTCAGGAGTGTTCTTGTCACAACCACACTGTCATATTTCCAGATCTCGCGTAGCTTTGTGTAGTGTGTATACAGCCCCGTGTCCTGTCCTGCACAGCTGAAATGTCACACTGCCGTCGCTAGGCCCAGCAGCTGAAGAGAAAGTGTGTGTGTGTGTGTTCAGGACTTTCCGGGGCAGTTAAGATAAGCAAGTCTGGCTGAGGAAGCAGCAAGCAGACGTAGTGTTAGAAGACGTCCTCACCTGCAACACACACACAACTGTTTGTGTCTCTAGGTGTTGTTGACCAGAGGTACAGCTACAGGCCTGTCCCTCAGCAGCACTAGTCATGTCCTCTCTGCTGCGCTGTGTCTCCTGCTGCGGATCCACTGTCACCTTGCTCCAGCAAGGTGTTCGCCACCACACACCTGGCCGACGGGCCTTCAGGACCTTCCCACAGCTCTGGAACTGTGAGCCTGCTAAAGGTAGGACATAACTACAACTCCTTAACAAACACACAAACTCCTTAACACTGTCTTCTGATAACTGTCTTATCTGTATTTGTGCCACAGTAGGCAGTCTAGGCCTGGCTGCTTGTTGTTTTATAGCTTCTCCTCTCTATCCTACTAAAGGCATTGGGAAACTAAACAGCAGTTCAGTTAAGGACATTTTCTCCCCTGGCTGGAGGAGTGGAAAAACTCCCACAGAGCAGTGGCGGTTGTGTTTGGAATAGGGGTTGATAGGGAATTTGTTGAAATAGGAAACAATAGGACCGTGAATCAACTTAGCTAACATTTCTATGGGGTGCTAACATGACCGTGGCTAACTCCACTCTCTGTTGCTAACCTGCAAAGAGAACATGTAAGAGAGGTCAGTTAAAGGTGAAATGTGTATTCTGCTGTTCCGTGGCAGATCGACTTTTTATAAACACTACCCTGTGTTGTCACTGACTGAGGTAGCTGTGCTGGAGTGTATGTTGTGTGTTTGTGGAAGTTTTGTGTGTTACTGGGAAATTTAGCAGAGCAGGGTTTAGGTCTGTGTGTGACAGACAGCAGGCCTCGTCGTGGTGTGGGTACTGGCTCGCAGCCAACCAGCTGCTAATAATGTTTCTGTGCCGGGAGGTCACCACACCGTGTAAGGACTGATATGTGAAACCCGACTCTCCACCGGCCTCGCCGGCCCAACTCACTTTCTGCTGCAGAACTACACTGTCTTTTAGTCTAACTTACACACACTACGGTAGTAGTCACTACGGCCTAGTACACTACAGCTTGCCTTAGTCCCTGCCTCACTTCCATTCTTCCTTACTCCCTTCCCTGCCTCTTCCACACGCTCATCTGCAGCCTCTTTTACCCTGAACCTGTCAGTCTCTCCCAGATTCTCACCTTGTCTTGATAACGGCAAACAGCATTGTTTTCTGAACTCATAATTGGGTTACTCTTCATGCTGTTAATTGTAATGCTATACTCATGTCTTCCACTCATGTATCTGAACAGGTGTGTTTGTGTGTGCGCACTGATTCAGTGTGTGTAAATCACGCCCATTGTTTTTCCCCGAGGTGTGTTGTATCTTATGTGGTTGACGTCAAATGTTTGTTAAATGGAGGTTGTGTGTGTTGATGCAGGACGGCTGTATAAGGACCTGGTGGTAGGAGTTCCTAAGGAGATCTTTAAGAATGAGCGTCGTGTGGCTGTGTCCCCTGCGGGGGTGGAGCTGCTCGTCAAACAGGGCTTCAACGTCCAGGTGGAGTCTGGAGCAGGAGACCACGCTAAGTTCTCTGACCAAATGTACATAAACGCTGGGGCCTCCATCACAGACACTAACGGGGCCTTCGGATCTGACCTGGTCCTCAAGGTCAGTACTGGGCTATGGAACTCAAACTAAACTCAAACTCAGTGTGGTCAATACTGGGCAGGGAGTTAACTTGAACCCAGGGCTGCAGAGTTACATCTGAGAGGATCGGCCTAATCAAGGCTCTGTGCAGAATCATGGATCTACAGATCATCTTGCATTCCATGAACTACTCATAATGAGATCAAGATTAGTTATCCCACACAGCTCCTAGCTCAGGCAGATCCCCTCGCACGTGCTGTTAGGAAACAAAATGTGTACTGAACTATTGAGGGCCAGATCCTAACTTCACATATACACATGTTGAAATGTAACTTTATTGTAAACCATACTTCACACTTATAGTATGTGAATGGGAGTTTTACATAACAAATTGAGTGAGGAATGAGTTTTGCCCTTCCAAAGTATTAGGTATGGGATAACACTGGTAAAGTCTGAGTAAATCATTGTTGCTGGTTGTTTGAGCTAGTAGAGGAAACAAAATAAACATTTCAATCTCTTAGACATTGTTGGCCCCTGGTAACCTCTGACCCATCATCTCTCTTGAAATTTCTCTCCAGGTGAGAGCTCCAGTGTTGAACGAGGCTACTGGCAAACATGAGTCAGAGCTGCTGAAGCCTAAATCCACCCTGGTGAGCTTCATCTACCCAGCCCAGAATCCTGATCTCATGGAGAAGCTGGCCCAGAGTCAGACCACCGTGCTGGCCATGGATCAGGTCCCGCGAGTCACCATCGCACAGGGCTACGACGCACTCAGCTCCATGGCTAACATTGCAGGGTAAGGGGAGACCTGCACAAAGACCCAGACATGCAGACACACACGCATACGTACACACACAGTAACGCATATGTCTTGGCCTCCAGCTCTGAAACTGGTTCAATGTGTTCATAGAACTGTGTGTGTCCTGCAGGTACAAGGCTGTTGTTCTGGCTGCTAACCACTTTGGCAGATTCTTCACCGGCCAGATCACAGCAGCAGGGAAAGTCCCCCCAGCCAAGGTAAGTCCTTCTATAACAGTTATATCAACTAGATCAATGTGAATGTACCTGTCAAAACTGAACAACTGTGACGTCTCAGAGCATGAACTATATTATAGTGTTTTGACTAACCTGTCACCAGGACTGCAGAGTCTGTGGGATCAATGTAACGTCGCTGTATCTCTGACCGCCATCTTGTTAACCCTTCCAGGTCCTGGTCATCGGAGGTGGAGTGGCTGGTTTGGCTGCAGCTGGAGCCGCCAAGTCTATGGGAGCGATCGTCAGAGGCTTTGATACCCGGTGAGTTGCAGTACCAGATGAGTTGTAGTTAGTCTTCGATACCAGGTACAGTATTGATGATGTTCTGTATCCACCCTCAGACCAGCAGCTCTGGAACAGTTTAAGTCGTTCGGGGCGGAGCCTTTGGAGGTGCACATTAAGGAGTCCGGGGATGGTGTTGGAGGTTACGCCAAGGAGATGTCCCCAGAGTTCATTGCAGCTGAGATGGAGTTGTTTGCCAAGCAGTGTAAAGACGTGGACATCCTCATCAGTACTGCTCTCATCCCAGGTGAACATTCATTCATTCGGTATCTCATTCATTCATTCATTCATACTCTGTCTGCTTGTTCTCCTCTCTTTGTTTCTCTCCTACGTCTCTCCCTCCTTTCTCTCACCATGAATATCATTCCACTCTTTCTATCCTAATAATTTCCCTTTCTATAATGATCTGTGACCATGCCCTCTGTCTGTAGGGAAGCGAGCTCCCATCCTGATCAAGACAGAGATGGTGGAGTCTATGAAGGATGGCTCTGTGGTGGTGGACCTGGCTGCTGAGGCTGGAGGAAACATTGAGACCACCAAGCCTGGAGAGCTGCACGTACACAAGGTGGGGAGACCACCTCAGTTCTGGAAGAATAATACTGTCCCTAGAGTGTGTATAGTTGGAGCTTGTGTGTGTGTAACTGAGAACTGTGTGTGTTTCTCCTCAGGGTGTGACACACATCGGCTTCACGGACCTGCCCAGCCGCATGCCCACCCAGGCCAGCACCCTGTACTCCAACAACGTGCTCAAACTGCTCAAGGCCATCAGGTAAAGAGACGGGTGGGTGGACAGGTTTTTGGATGGATAGATGGACACTTTATAATACTACTAGACATGGACAGGGACAGTAGTTTTCCCTAGGACCGATCACGTTACCTGACCAGGAAAAACACCTGGCCTATGTTATAGCCCCACAGACCCTGAGTTGTTCCTGGCCAAGTCTAAAATGACTGGAGTTTGATAAAGGTGGTTCAGTATATAAATGTGATATATTAATGTTTTTAATTGTGCTTATCACCATCAGCCCAGACAAAGACTACTTCCACTTTGAGCCCAAAGAAGAGTTTGATCACGGGACACTGGACCACGTCATCAGAGGAACCATGGTCATGCAGGTGTGTAGTATGTGTCTCTGTTGATACTTTATGTAGAATATGTCCATTTTGGGACCCTTTTATTTATTGTTTTGTCTAGTTCATTTTGACACAAATATCATTAAGTCACATTTTTGTCATTTGAATAATGATTTAGTCTAGTTATTGTCAAAATGAATAAAACAATGGGCCATTTTAGTCAACTAAATGCCCTTTTGATGTAGTCCCATTTTAGTCAACTAAATGCCCTTTTGATTTAGTCCCATTTTAGAACTAAATGCCCTTTTGATGTAGTCCCATTTTAGTCAACTAAATGCCCTTTTGATGTTGTCCCATTTTAGTCAACTAAATGCCCTTTTGATGTAGTCCCATTTTAGTCAACTAAATGCCCTTTTGATGTAGTCCCATTTTAGTCGTCCCATTTCCATTATCTCATTAACCTTTAGTAAACATAAATCACTGACTTCCATGTGCACAAACACACACAGCCTTGTCCTACCAACATATTTTTCTGCATAAAATTTTATTGTAGATTCTTTTCCCAACAGCCAGATTGTCAGAACACATTACTCTGCAGCAGATGATACATCACAGCCTTTGACATACTGTAGTGTATTGTAATCAAAGTTCTGTCATAGTTAGTTACTACTTAACTAGCATTAACAATCTGTTATTACCTGAATGTATATATTGTGAGGACTCTCTTTCAGATGTCTCTTGAGGTTGGTAGTATTTTTTTCCCCGTCAAATTGTGGGTGCAAATACTGTCTTCTCCTGTGAAAGAAGGTTGGATTTGGTTTTGTTTTAATTGACACGATAAGTAAAGAGCTACAAAGTAGGTGAATCAGTCACACTGAGACTGAAGAAAGCAGGGAGTTTTAAATGTGATATTTCACTCCAAAATCAAAGTTTGGCAGATATTCTCTGTTGAATGAGTTGAAGAGTCCACGTCCCTTCATGCTCAGACTTTCTCTGCCTCCCAAATGGCATCCCATGGGCCCTGGTCAAAAGTTGCTCCCTATATAGGAAGTAGGGTGCCATTTGAGATGCATGCTGTTATTTCTGAGTGAAGCGTCACCATGACCCATAAGCCACCCTGCTATATTCTCTCAGCTGGAATCCAGCTGGCTGCACATAGCACAGTTTACGTGAGAAACAGGAATGCTAGTTATGAAATATTTTTTTTTTAAATGCACTTTTCCAGGAATGTTTTGATTTGAAAGTTTGGACATTTTGACAGTATTTACGGCAGACTAGAGAAGCAGAGAAAGCACGAGGTGTGTCACCTTACCACGTATTAAACAAAGAATTATTCATGCTATTTAAATGTGATTTTTCTCGCTAGCTATGTTCCATCGTTATATCCCCGTGGTTGTTACTCAGGTCCCTTAGGTGACATGAAGAATCCTGTCTTCTAGTTAAGAACCTCAACTTGCACGTGATTGGTCAGTCTCTTATTTTCAACCTTGGTGCCGTAGAAACTCACTTTTTAAAAAGCAAGGTTTCAATGAAATCATGACAGGATCCCTCCATTTCTAACAATAACCTTCCATTTGGAATATTCCTCAATTGCTCACGTGTTTCTCAATGTGTATATTTGTCATGTGGATTTCTAAAACGTGTATTTTTCATCTTGTGTTTTTATCACATTGTGTGTTTCTCACATTGTGTTTGTCACATCTCCAGGAAGGCAAGAGCCTGTTCCCATCCCCCCAACCTAAGACACAACCCCCGGCCGCTCCAGTCAAACAGAGAAGTGTAGCAGAGCTAGCGGCAGAGAAGGCAGCCGTGGTCTCACCTTTCCAGAAGACCTTGACCAACGCTGGTGTCTACACCGCAGGTCAGACACTCACACCGTACACACACACACCACACACACACACCGTACACACACACACACACACACACACACACACACACACACACACACACACACACACACACACACACACACACACACACACACACACTCTAACTCCCTCCCTCTCTGCTGTCCTCTCCTGTCTCCAGGTCTCTCTACATGTCTGGCGCTGGGCTTGGCGGCGCCCAACTCAGCCTTTACCCAGATGGTCACTACTTTCGGCCTGGCCGGCATCGTGGGGTACCACACGGTGTGGGGCGTCACCCCCGCCCTCCACTCACCCCTCATGTCCGTCACCAATGCCATCTCAGGTCAGAGGTCAGGGCTCAAATAGTGTCACTGCTGGGTCCTATTTATTTGTGCACACCTTAGTAAAATGTATTAAAACGCTTTGCAATGAAAAACGAGCACTTATTAGACAGACTTTGTCCGTCCCTCCTCGTGTGGGTCAGTTTTCAGCTGTTTGGTGTCTAGTGAATAGGACCCTGGTGTGTCAGCAGGTAATGGTCACCCTGTTCTCCATACTGGGTGTGTCTGTAGTGTAACAAAGCCCTCTGCTTATTTTCTCCCTCTAAGAAACCCCTGCAGAAACTGTTACATCATTCCATTTCTTTACTCCTTCAAGCACCTGGACGTTGAACAAGGTGTGTGAACATATTGTCTTCTCTCCCCGTGGCAGGTCTGACTGCTGTGGGTGGTCTGGTCCTGATGGGGGGAGGTCTCCACCCCTCCTCCTTCCCCGAGGGCCTGGCTCTGGCTGCAGCCTTCGTCTCCTCCATCAACATCGCAGGTCTGGCACACACACACACATGCACACATGCGCACACTCACACACACAAGCAAGCACTCACTGTCTCTACCGGTCTCTGTCCTCCCAGGTGGGTTCATGATCACCCAGAGGATGCTGGACATGTTTAAACGTCCTACAGACCCTCCAGAGTACAACTACCTGTACGGTCTACCAATAGGAGTCTTCATAGGAGGTTACGGGGCCTCTGTGGCTGCTGGCTACCACATCGAGCAGGTGACACTGATGTGCTGTTGTTGTTGAAGTGCTGTTCTACAAATGATGTAACTACCTGGGGTTAGGAAGCCAATTGTGTTGTGTAGGTGTTTTATGTTGTGTAGGTGTTTTATGTTGTGTATCACTGTGTGTTCCAGATGATGTACCTGGGGTCTGGTATGTGCTGTGTGGGAGCATTGGCAGGGCTGTCTTCACAGGGCACTAGTCGTCTGGGTAATGCCCTGGGCATGATGGGGGTAGCAGGGGGCATCGCTGCCACCCTGGGCTCCCTGAAGCCCTCTCCTGAGCTGCTGGCACAGATGAGTGCCGCCATGGCCACCGGAGGAACCCTGGGTAGGTGGACCTGCCACACCACACAGCCATATACAGATACACACCATCACACAGCCATATACAGATACACACCATCTCAAATCTAATCAACATGTCTTTAAAGTGTGTTTAAACATCTAAAAAGGTTTTATGATTGAAATGGAAACGTAAAAAGCCCATGGTCACCAGAAGACCCTGGGTAAGTAGGCCCTTCCTCAAAGACCAGGCTTAATCCGTGTCTGGGAAACGGGCCCAAGTCAACTTTTCCAGCAAGATGCCATGTTTCTACCTCTGAGCTTTTCCTTTTGCCATTGGTGATGAGGATTTTGGTCTGGACAACACAGGCAGATAGATATCTGATCTCATACACCATTCCACATTTGTTTAAGTGTATAAAACCATGATTAAGGTTTTTACATGTTATTGACTTTGCATATTATTTCTGAAGTCTTTGGAAAATGAGTGTGAATTATTGAAACTATGATGGACGATCCATCATGCGATCTGGATTGACAGATATACATGTTCTGATATCTTCATGGTGTCAGAGTACTTTAGGTGTGTGTGTGTACTTTAGTAGTGGTGTGTTATACTGATATGATGTTATTATTCTCTTAGGCCCTGGCAGCTGTCTCTCTCACACACACACACACACACACACACACACACACACACACACACACACACACACACACACACACACACACAGGGCATGTGTGTTTATGCAGTCTGATATTAGTAATATTATCCTTTTAGAGAACTAGTTGTTATTTTATTAGGGTTTTTGACAACACTGTTCAGAGCGTGCCTCTAGACTATTCTGTTACTTCTGATGTTAATGCCCAATATGAATACAAAAGTAATTCAGTCCAGATGGTTGCCTTCCCAGCAAATACAGTATGTTGTAGCACTAGGAGTTAGTCCAACTCTATGTGAAGCACTGAGACCAGGAGAAAATACTTCCATAGAAAATGTCTTATACATTTGTCCTTCAGAGATTCAGGGCTGTTTTGTTGTTGTTGCTGAATTCCAAATCAACTGCTAGGACCTACAGCCATCGGTACCTGTATAGAACTGAAGGTCTCTAATGTGAAGGTGTCTGTTTTCCCCCTGTGCCCTACTCCGTGTTTCTGACCCTCTGCTACTCTGCTTCCCCAGGTCTGACCATTGCCAAGCGTATTGAGATCACCGATCTCCCCCAGCTGGTAGCTGCCTTCCACAGCCTGGTGGGTCTGGCTGCAGTGCTGACCTGTGTGGCAGAGTACATGATCGAGTACCCTCACTTGGACGTACACCCTGCAGCCAACATGGTGAAGACTGTGGCCTACCTCGGCACATACATCGGAGGGGTCACCTTCAGCGGGTCACTGGTGGCCTATGGCAAGCTGCAAGGTACTGTAGACCGCCATTAACCCACGTGGATGCAGGGACGCAGACACACACACTCTCTCTCTGAGCTCTCTGTCCTGTGGTACTGATTGCCTCCTTTGATCTAGCCAAAGCCCAAGATCCCATGGGAAATCCAGGCCAGGATGGTGTGTGTGTGTGTGTGTGTGTGTGTGTGTGTGTGTGTGTGTGTGGCTGATTATTGCGTGCCTGACAGAGTGGAAGTGCCGGGAGGCTTGTAGGAGTTCTATGTTGGTAAGGTAACAGCTGTTAAAGGAAAAATCCACCCAAAACCACTACAATGTATAGTGTTAAGTAACACATATGTGAGAGCAATATTTTTCATGATCAAATGTTTCATTTTGGTGTTTATAATAAGGTTGGTAGAAACGTAAAAATCTACGTGGAAATATGTTGCAGCTCAAGTCGACTACCAAATCCACAATGCAATGCTCTCTATGGGCTGGCTGGCTAGCTAGCAAACTTAACTACACACAATAATAACAAAGACAAGATCAGTATATGAAGTAGCTAGTTGGCTGTAAAATTGCCAAAACAAACTGCACTATCAATTTAAGGAGTCTACAATCTCACCTGTTCAACCTGCAGATCGATGTGCCTCAGAGTGGAGTTTGACATTCGCAACGGCACCATGCAATGCACCCTGGACTGAAGAGGCAGACAAATAGAAGAAATGTGCTAAACGCTCTGTTAAATTCTTAATTTCTCGAAGGTAGGAATATCGCAAAAAATCTGATCATTGAGTCATTTGAGAGAAGACATCCTGCCGTGTTATGACATCAGCCAGTATTGAAATCTGACATGTATGACATGTATGTCTAAAATGTCTAAAAGTCCTCTTCCTATTAACTTCCAGGGTAGTGAGAGAGACTTTATCACAGTGCTACGTCAAACCGGATGGATTTCTGCCTGCTTGAACACCAGTAACTCCGATAAACATTAAATGACCCAGGAAATCGATAGAAAATCACTCAGAGATACACAAAAGTAATGTAACATTCAAAATGGGTGAATCTTCTCTTTAAGTGTGTGTGTGTGGGGGGTTGCTTTTCTACGGAGGGGAGTTATTTTTATAGCCCACGTGAGAAACGGTTGTCTCTATTGTGTTTAGAAACCGTCAGTTCTCTATTCCCTCTGTGATCGCTGGTAATGAGAGACCGACCGAAGGCAGGAGTCCCTGCCAGATCTGTGGTCTGTTATCAATATATTACAACGCTCCACATGACCTCCACCCCTCACTCTAATCAATGTGATGTATCAATACAACCCTCCACCATCTCTCCTTCCAGGATTCCCCCGTTCCCCTCCATTCCCCCGTGTTCCCCTCCATTCCCCCGTTCCCCTCCTCTCTGTTCACAATTTCCAGTTCAGAATGATAAATTGTGAGTTCAGAGTTTTGAGTTCTGGGTGCAGTTTTGTGAACATTGTTCTGTATTCCCTCCTTTCAGGTGTTCTGAACTCCGCCCCGCTGATGTTGCCGGGGCGTCACATGATGAACGCCGGTCTGATGACTGCGTCTGTCGGTGGTATGATTCCCTTCATGCTCAGTGCTGACTACGCTACTGGCATGGGCTGTCTGGTTGGAGTGTCTGGCCTCTCCACCGTCATGGTGAGAACATGGCTAAAGATGTCATGTTTTATACAGACATGGTGAAGCCCACCAATGACCAATAGTGTTATTCAGCTCTAATCAGAATAAGAAAAACTTTGACACTCAACAATGTTGGTGGGACTGACCTTGATAAAGGCTACAACGACAACCACAATCTACAGCAGGGTTAGGCAACAGGCCCGCTGGCCAGAACTGGCTTGAGTGGTAACATTTTTTTGTGTAGTTTGTTTCTGCTCCAACAGAAATTGTTCCACTGCTTAATCTAGTTGCCTACCCCTGATCTAGAGGAAATAACCCAGTATCATACAGTCACTGTGAGGGGTTTATCTATTGACTACCCAGCAAACCAAAATTGGCTTTGTAAAAGTTCCCAGAACATTCGCTAGCTTGCGGCAAATGTTCTCATAACACAAAACCTGGCCAGTTGGCTCATGATTACACAATGTTTGTATAAAAAATTTGCCTGATGTTGCCAGAACATTCCCAGAACATTGATCCTATATTTCGTTGCGGCAGTGTGCTCTAAAAACATTACTGGTGCATTACTACCTTACCTGGAACCCTAATGAGAACGTTTGGGGAATGTTCTGTGGTGGTTGTTACAGGTGTCGTGCACAACCTTTCAGTGAATGTTAGGAATACATTCCAAGGATAATACATTTAAAATGTTTTCTGAAATGTTTTTGGGATGTTATCCTAATGTTAGATAAAACACTACCTGGAACATAATGGGAATCTTAGCTAATGTTCTGGGAATGTTCCCGGTTTGCTGGGTATAGTTCCAAGATTTGAGTAACTTTCCAAAGAATCACAGCTTTTCGAGAAATCGAGGTTGGAAGATAACTGGAATTAAGAGGAAATCCAGGAATCCTCCAACTGGTATTTCTGGAAAACCCTACTAGTGACTGAAGCGTGTCCTGACTGTGATTGTGTTCCTGTAGGGTGTAACCCTGACGATGGCCATCGGGGGCGCTGACATGCCAGTGGTCATCACTGTGCTCAATTCCTACTCTGGTTGGGCGCTGTGTGCCGAGGGATTCCTATTGGACAACAACCTCATGACCATTGTAGGAGCTCTGATTGGCTCGTCTGGTGCTATCCTCTCCTACATCATGTGTGTGGTGAGTACTGCTAAACACTCAGTCGCATTCACTCACACACATACTCTCTCTCAGCCTCTCACTCAGACACTCACCTGCCAGTCAGGTAGCTTTGTCATCTTAGTTTTGCTCTTGCACTTTGAGATTTTTTGGTTTTGGAATTCATCAAAAGATTTGTCACGCTCCCCATAGAGATATAATATAAATGTTGGATTTAATCCTGGTTACACCCCTCTTTCCAGGCAATGAACCGTTCCCTGCCCAACGTGATCCTGGGAGGGTTCGGTACCAGCTCCACGGCGGGGGGGAAACCCATGGAGATCACAGGCACCCACACAGAGGTCAATGTGGACCAGTCCATCGAACTCATCAAAGAGGCCAACAGCATCATAATCACCCCAGGTACACTCTCTCTCACTCACTCACTCACTCACTCACTCACTCACTCACTCACTCACTCACTCACTCACTCACTCACTCACTCACTCACTCACTCAGCACAAATGGATGCAATCATGCGTTCGCACAACAAGCAAGTTCTGGGAAGGGTTCAGAGGTAGTCTTATGGAACACACCTGTGTTCCAGTGTTCATCACTGTAGGAGGGTTGTGTGCAGAGTTGTGTATCTATATATCTGTCTGTGTGTTCTGCTCTCCTCCCAGACTGAAATCTGCTACCAGGTCATTTAGTAATGAACCCTGGCATAACATCTGTACTGGAGCCTGACACGGACAGGGAATGTGCGGTTTGTCTATGTCCCTGTGAAGCGGAGCTAGCTTGTTCGCCAGGCAGACAGACGGATAGGCAGGCAGTCAGACCTCAGAGGTAACTGGTAATATAGAAGACTACAGTGGCCCAGGGGTTAGAGGTCAGGGGTATTTGTTCCAAATATAGTTGATTAGTTGTAATCAACATACAGCACTGGCCTCTCAACTCTACCCAGTATCAGAACACACCTCTATCCAGTATGCTGATACCTCAGGACAGTTACACAAGCAGGCGTTAGACAGACACATGGGAGCGGGGGTTCCTCTCGCACGCATGCCCTCTTCTTCACCCCCCGCCCCATAACACACACAACCCCATAACACTTACAGGCAGGGGAAAGGGGTTTCCTCGCACGCACCACCCCCAGACTGTAGAAATCCTATGATTTAAGACAGAAGGGAGAGCAGAGGGGAGAGATGGAAGAGGGAGGGGGGGGTGAGAATAGAGGGTGAAATTGGGCAAGAGGAGGTGAAAAGGGGGAGAGATAAAGGAAGGGTATTGGGAGAGAGGAGGGGGAGAAAAGGGGGATAGATAAAGGAAAAGTATTGGGAGAGAGGAGGGGAAAAGGGGGATAGATAAAGGAAAGGTATTGGGAGAGAGGAGGGGAAAAGGGGGAGAGATAAAGGAAGAGTATTGGGAGAGAGGAGGGGAAAAGGGGGAGAGATAAAGGAAGAGTATTGGGAGAGAGGAGAGGAAAAGGGGGAGAGATAAAGGAAGGGTATTGGGAGAGAGGAGGGGAGGGGGAGATGAAGGAAGGGTATTGGGAGAGAGGAGGGGGAAAGATAAAGGAAGAGTATTGGGAGAGAGGAGGGGAAAAGGGGGAGAGATAAAGGAAGGGTATTGGGAGAGAGGAGGGGAAAAGGGGAGAGATAAAGGAAGGGTATTGGGAGAGAGGAGAGGAAAAGTGGGAGAGATAAAGGAAGGGTATTGGGAGAGAGGGAGAAAAGGAAAATGTGGGAGAGATAAAGGAAGGGTATTGGGAGAGAGGAGAGGAAAAGTGGGAGAGATAAAGGAAGGAGAGGAGGGGAAAGAGGTACTGCAGCCTTGGTCAGGAGAGGAGAACAGAAGATAACAAATAGTTTCAAACATAACTTATTCACTTCTGTTTTTAGTCTTCCAAGAATAACTTCTGCATTAATTTACCTCTATCATTTATCTGGTCATTAGTTACCTCTATCATTTATCTGGTCATTAAGTTACCTCTATCATTTATCTGGTCATTAAGTTACCTCTATCATTTATCTGGTCATTAAGTTACCTCTATCATTTATCTGGTCATTAAGTTACCTCTATCATTTATCTGGTCATTAAGTTACCTCTATCATTTATCTGGTCATTAGTTACCTCTATCTTTATCTGGTCATTAGTTACCTGGTCATTAGTTACCTGGTAGACATGATATTTATCTGCCATGTCTTGGAGAGGGTCACATCAACCTGAACCATCAAACACATTAAATGTATAGTTATGACGTGACCACGAGCAGCACCGCAGATATTAAGATGAGCATGAAGCAAGACAATGCAGGGAATATATGTGTGTGTGTGTGTGCACTGCTTGCTTGCAACATGGTCCGGACCAAAACAGCAGAGGTTCAACCTCGCGCTTCAACACTCTTAGTTGTTGTGGAAATCGGCCCAATATTCTGTTTACCAGTTGTGGAAAAAGTACTCAATTGTCATACTTGATTAAAAGATAACTTAATAGAAAATGACTCAAGTAAAAGTGAGTCACCCAGTAAAATACTACTTGAGTAAGAGTCTAAAAGTATTTGGTTTTAAATATACTTAAGTGTCAAAAGTAAATGGAATTTCTAAAATTAACTTATCAAGTAAAAGTATAAACCATTTCTAATTGCTTATATTAAGCAAAGCAGACGGCACCATTTATTTGTATTGACGGATAGCCAGGGGCACACTACCACACTCAGACATCGTTTACAAACTAAGCATCTGTGTTTAATGAGTCCACCAGATCAGAGGCAGTAGAGATGACCAGGGAAGTTCTTTTGATCAGTGTGTGAATTGGACCATTTTCCTGTCAAAATGTAAGAAGTACTTTTGTATGTCAGGGAAACTGTATGGAGTAAAAAGTACATATTTGCTTTAGGAATGTAGTGAAGTAAAAGTTGGCAAAAATATCAATAGTAAAGTACAGATCCCACAAACTACTTAAGTAGTGCTTTTTGAGTATTTTTACTTTACACCACTGCTGTTTACTTCGTGCATCGCTGAGTCATACCTTTTAACAGTAACATTTAAACTTTACCTACAGTGACACTGTGATTGTGTAGGTTGGTCTGCTTATAACGTGTGTGTGTGTGTGTGTGTGTGTGTGTGTGTGTGTGTAGGTTGGGGTCTGTGTGCGGCTAAGGCCCAGTACCCCATTGCTGACATGGTGAAGATGCTGGTAGAGCAGGGCAAGTCTGTCAGGTAGGTCTTCACAATAATATAATTCTCTCTCTCTCAATCATCTCTTTCTCTTCCTCTCTTCCTCTCTCTCCACTCTGTTTATTTTTGTTGGGGACCATCAGTCCTCCTGTCACAGTGAGAGAACGATATCTTCCTGTATTAGTCTGACTTCTAAAATAACATTCTTTCCATTTTTAGCTTTTCAATCCCACTGACCGTCTTGAGTTTCCTGGTCAGGAACACCTTTTAAGTTCAAGGAAGACAAAACACATCTGGGCCTAAAAGCTTTAGAGTGGAAAACATCTTTATTCTCCAAATTCGGAGCGAAGCTGTGAAGCCCTGACTGACTGAGGAATTGCATAAAGACAACATTAATGTGTGTGCTTGTGTGCTTGTGTGTGTGTGTGTGTTTCTAGGTTTGGTATCCACCCTGTGGCAGGTCGTATGCCAGGCCAGCTAAACGTGCTCCTGGCTGAGGCAGGTGTTCCATACGACGTGGTTCTGGAGATGGATGAGATCAATGAGGACTTCAAAGGTCAGAACACACACACTCACACTGATCAATTTACTGAACAAAAATAGAACGCAACAATGAAATTGTTGGTCCCATTTTTCATGAGCTGAAATGAAAGATCCCTGAAATGTTCCATACACACAAAGCTTTACCTCTAAAATGTCTTTAGATCCCTGTTAGTGAGCATTTTATCCTTAACCAAGATAATCCGTCCACCTGACAATTGGCATGCTGACCGCAGGAATGTCCGACAGAGCTGTTGCCAGAAAATTCAATGTTTATATCTTTACCATAAGCTGCCTCCAACGTCGTTTTAGAGAATTTGGCAATACATCCAACCAGCCTTTACAACCGCAGGCCACGCCAGCCCAGGACCTCCACATCCGGCTTCTTCACCTGCCAGATTGTCTGAGGAGTATTTATGGCATAGGCCCTGTGACCCTGCCCATACATGTGAAGTCCATAGATTAGGGCCTAATTGATTTAAATTGACTGATTTCCTTCTATGAACTGTAACTCAGTCAAATCTTTGAGATTGTTGCGTTTTATATTTGTGTTCAGTGTAGATTGATGGATTCATTGATTTGATCATACGACCAGCAGGCTTCCCTCACACTTGGTTGTGTTTGTAACGCAGCCTGGCAGGTTCCATCCATAGTTTCGCCAGGGTCTCTGTACCGGTTTTACTTAATGTGTCCCCCCCACAGAGACTGACCTGACGCTGGTGGTGGGTGCTAACGACACAGTGAACTCAGCAGCCCAGGAGGACCCCAACTCTATCATTGCTGGCATGCCAGTCCTGGAGGTCTGGAAGTCCAAACAGGTAGGAATGAAGAAGGTAGTATAAGAGTATTAGTACACGGCCCTCGCTGGTTTACAAAAGGAAGGAAGGATGCAAAATATTGTCTTGTTCTGCTCTCTGGTGTTGAGGGCTGAGTCCTCCTACTCTTTGGTTGACAAGGACTCTCACAGGTATAGAGTATAAGAGTATAACATGAGATTGTGAAGTGTGCTGTCTTCTGTTTCTCTGTAGGGGATTGTGATGAGCTCTCCGACTAGTTATTTTAAACATATTTCTGACACTATTTATTTAGACCAGTCATACGCAACAGACGGGCCGTGGGTCCTGAACTAAAATGATAAATGAGGGTTAGTCATGCCTCGACCCCTGGTCTCATATGAACACACATAAGACATGACAAAATGTGTAGAATTGCAGGAAATTAGCTGCAGTTTTCTCTCCGCCAACAAGAGGGCTGTGAACTGTTTGGGTTGTGAGGTGGGGGTTTGTTACGCCGATAAATGACAATGTCCATCTGGACATTTGCCACCTAGGTAATGTGTGTGACCCTGACCTTCTCAAACAGTACTTCCATACCCCTGATTTAAACAGTTGGAAACAGAGGGGGATGTGGGGATGGAACTCCAGTGGGAAGAGGAATATAAAAGGTGACGTTAGCCATGTCTCAACCCTGTTCCCCGCCATGTCTCAACCCTGTTCCCCTCCCTGTACTGTAGGTGATTGTGATGAAGAGGACCATGGGTGTGGGCTATGCTGCAGTAGACAATCCCATCTTCTACAAGCCCAACACATCCATGCTGCTGGGAGACGCCAAGAAGACCTGTGACACACTACAGGCCAAGATCAGAGAGGCCTACTACTAGAACAGAGATGGACAGTACACACACACTCCCTATCGGCTTTACGGAACTATTTATTTGTCTTCAATCCAGATGCAGGTGTATGGTTAAGATTAGTAAACAACGTTGAATATTTTTACACTTAGTGGCTTGATGATTATAGAGGTCCTCAGTACATATGATTATTGGATGTTGGGCAGTGATGTTGAACCAAAGGTGTGGACACGATGATTAGATTACATTTAAATTAACCCATGCACTGCCTGCCCTGATTTGTAAATAAAAATCTGTTTTGAATGTGATCTGTTGGCTAGAGTTCCCTATTCAATTGTATTTGTAAGAGCTTGTCAGGTATAATTTCACACACAAGCACTGAGCAGCACCAACTGGAGTTGAAACCACATGCTCCCAGTAGCTAACGGTAGACTGGCTCTCAACCAGTAAACACCAGCAGCGTGTTGCTCTAGCCTGTTAAAGGTCATGGAACCTACATGCACAGCGTTCACCATACATACAAATGAAGAACAAGCTGCATTGACAGATGTCCAGCGTAATGAATTCAACCCCAGCCTTTATCAATCTTTACACTTCTGTATTCACACATACTCACAGTACATTTCCTTTGGTCATTTCATACGGAAACACAGACCAGCTGATACCGTTCATAATTCAACATGACATGTTGCACAGTAACAACCAAGACAGCAACAAGAGTTTCAATCTGTTAAATGTGGATCAGATTAGAGCTTTACGTTGTCCTCCACACAAATCTGAGACAGTAGCTAGGTTTCCATCCAATTCATGGGTTTCATTAGATTATAAAAACGATAAACATCTCTGGTGGGAAAATGCATATCAAATGGACTTGTTGTGGATAAAAGGCTGATGTAGTGCACATAGAAGTAACTAAAAAATAAATGGGGTTCCATCACATTTACCTCTGATGGTTTTGTTGCATTATATAGGAAATGGTTCCACTCTGGCCTTGGCATGTGTGTTCCAACCAACAGCTTGCAGATACACTGTATCTATAGCCTACATGACATTATGGATAGTGTATCTATAGCCTACATGACATTATGGATAGTGTAGCCTATGACATTATGGATAGTGTATCTATAGCTACATGACATTATGGATAGTGTAGCTATAGCCTACATGACATTATGGATAGTGTATCTATAGCCTACATGACATTATGGATAGTGTATCTATAGCCTACATGACATTATGGATAGTGTATCTAGCCTACATGACATTATGGATAGTGTATCTATAGCCTACATGACATTATGGATAGTGTATCTATAGCCTACATGACATTATGGATAGTGTATCTATAGCCTACATGACATTATGGATAGTGTATCTATAGCCTACATGACATTATGGATAGTGTATCTATAGCCTACATGACATTATGGATAGTGTATCTATAGCCTACATGACATTATGGATAGTGTATCTATAGCCTACATGACATTATGGATAGTGTATCTATAGCCTACATGACATTATGGATATAGTGTATAGATACATTATGCCTACATGACATTATGGATAGTGTATCTATAGCCTACATGACATTATGGATAGTGTATCTATAGCCTACATGACATTATGGATAGTGTATCTATAGCCTACATGACATTATGGATAGTGTATCTATAGCCTACATGACATTATTATGGATATAGTATAGATACAGCCTACATGACATTATGGATAGTGTATCTATAGCCTACATGACATTATTATGGATATAGTGTAGATATAGCCTACATGACATTATGGATAGTGTATCTATAGCCTACATGACATTATGGATAGTGTATCTATAGCCTACATGACATTATGGATAGTGTATCTATAGCCTACATGACATTATGGATAGTGATATCATGACATTATGGATAGTGTATCCCTACATGACATTATGGATAGTGTAGCTATAGCCTACATAACATTATTATGGATATAGTGTAGATATAGCCTACAACATTGTTATGGATATAGTGTATCTATAGCCTACATGACATTATGGATAGTGTAGCTATAGCCTACAACATTATTATGGATATAGTGTATCTATAGCCTACATGACATTATGGATAGTGTATCTATAGCCTACATGACATTATGGAGTGTATCTATAGCCTACATGACATTATGGATATAGTGTAGATATAGCCTACAACATTGTTATGGATATAGTGTATCTATAGCCTACATGACATTATGGATATAGTGTATCTATAGCCTACATGACATTATGGATAGTGTATCTATAGCCTACATGACATTATGGAGTGTATCATTATGACATTATGGATAGTGTATCTATAGCCTACATGACATTATGGAGTGTATCTATAGCCTACATGACATTATGGATAGTGTAGCTATAGCCTACATGACATTATGGATATAGTGTAGATATAGCCTACATAACATTATTATAGGATATAGTGTAGATATAGCCTACATGACATTATTATGGATATAGTGTATCTATTAGCCTACATGACATTATGGATAGTGTATCTATAGCCTACATGACATTATGGATAGTGTATCTATAGCCTACATGACATTATGGATAGTGTAGCTATAGCCTATGACATTATTATGGATATAGTGTATCTATAGCCTACATGACATTATGGATAGTGTATCTATAGCCTACATGACATTATGGATAGTGTAGCTATAGCCTACATGACATTATTATGGATATAGTGTATCTATAGCCTACATGACATTATGGATAGTGTATCTATAGCCTACATGACATTATGGATAGTGTATCTATAGCCTACATGACATTATGGATAGTGTATCTATAGCCTACATGACATTATTATGGATATAGTGTATCTATAGCCTACATGACATTATTATGGATTATGGATAGTGTATCTATAGCCTACATGACATTATGGATAGTGTAGCTATAGCCTACATGACATTATGGATATAGTGTAGATATAGCCTACATGACATTATGGATAGTGTATCTATAGCCTACATGAAATTATGGGTAGTGTAGCTATAGCCTACATAACATTATTATGGATATAGTGTAGATATAGCCTACAACATTATTAGATACAGTGTAGCTATAGCCTACATGACATTATGGATAGACATAGCCTAGACATTATGGATAGTGTATCTATAGCCTACATGACATTATTATAGACAAGAGCCAGATACATTATGGAGTGTATCTATAGCCTACATGACATTATTATGGACATAGAGACAGATACAGTGTAGCTATAGCCTACATGACATTATTATGGACATAGAGACAGATACAGTGTAGCTATAGCCTACATGACATTATGGTTCTTTAGCCTTTGGATCAGTGTAAATAGCAACATTATTATGGATATAGTGTATCAGCCTCATGACATTAGGATATATCTATAGCCTACATGACATTATTAGATAGTGTATCTATAGCCTACATGACATTATGGATAGTGTATCTATAGCCTAATGACCCATCACCTAGTGTATCTTAGCACCACCCTGTAGCTATAGCCTAAATAACATTATTATGGATCTGTAGCCTAAATCATTAGTAGGGAAAACCACAGACAAAATGTCATTGTGTGACTTGACAATTATGGACATAGAGACAATACATGTTTACCTCAATTATTAGTTTTAGACACAAAATGATCCTACCTTGTCTCAGTAGTGATTTTAGACACAAAATGATCCTACCTTGGACATCTCAGTGGTGATTTTAGACATGATCATTACCTTGTCTCAGTGGTGATTTTAACGAACAAAATGATCCTACCTTGTCTCAGTGGTGATTTTTGGAGACACAAAATGATCCTACCTTGTCTCAGTGGTGATTTTAGACACAAAATGATCCTAAATTTACCTTGTCTCAGTGGTGATTTTAGACACAAAATGATCCTACCTTGTCTCAGTGGTGATTTTAGACACAAAATGATCCTACCTTGTCTCAGTGGTGATTTTAGACACAAAATGATCCTACCTTGTCTCAGTGGTGATTTTAGACACAAAATGATCCTACCTTGTCTCAGTGGTGATTTTAGACACAAAATGATCCTACCTTGTCTCAGTGGTGATTTTAGACACAAAATGATCCTACCTTGTCTCAGTGGTGATTTTAGACACAAAATGATCCTACCTTGTCTCAGTGGTGATTTTAGCATGTAAATCTTGGTGGGGCAAAACAGTGTAATAAAAGAAAGAAAGTGGGATGCTTGCCAGCAAAGTCACGAAACAATACATTAATAGCACTAGCAGTGACAAATGGTGCCCACAACCTGTTAGGGCCGACATAAAGCTGTCCCAACAGCAGTCCCAGAACCAGCTACACCTGGCTAACAGCTGAGCCTGGTCTGGCAGAGAAACACTTCTTTCAGCCTCATTTACTGCCTTTAAAAAAACATGGCTGATATGGCTGACTCGCTTAAATGTGGTTTCTACTGACAATGGAGATGTACAAGCTACGGCATAAGGGGGAGACAGACAAGCCACTTGCTCTGAATGATGGGTCGCCACTGCCTTGTATAGCGTATTTTGTTTTGTCGACATTTGGAAAGTTACAACATTTATATTATATCTCTATGGGGAGCGCGCCAAATCTTTTGATGAATTCACAAAAAAATCTCAAAGTGCAAGAGCAAAACTAAGATGACAAAGCTACCTCACTGGCAGGTGAGTGACGTACTTTACTCGCATAAAAAGGCTGAATGGAAAACTGGTTAGTAAGACAGTTTGTCAGCTATTTTTGGAGGCCTTGGTGGTGATTGTGTGTGTAGGTAGATCCTCTCCCCTATCTGCAGTCTCTTGTGTCTCCCAGAGGTAGTTTTGGCTCCTCTCACCTATCTGCAGTCTCTGTGTCTCTCAGAGGTAGTTTTAGCCTCTCTCTCCTATCTGCAGTCTCTGTGTCTCTCAGAGGTAGTTTTGGCTCCTCTCACCTATCTGCAGTCTCTGCGCCTCCCAGCGGTAGTTTTAGCCTCTCTCTCCTATCTGCAGTCTCTGCGCCTCCCAGCGGTAGTTTTAGCCTCTCTCTCCTATCTGCAGTCTCTGCGCCTCCCAGCGGTAGTTTTAGCCTCTCTCTCCTATCTGCAGTCTCTGCGTCTCCCAGCGGTAGTTTTGGCCTCTCTCTCCTATCTGCAGTCTCTGCGTCTCTCAGCGGTAGTTTTGGCCTCTCTCTCCTATCTGCAGTCTCTGCAGCGGTAGTTTTGGCCTCTCTCTCCTATCTGCAGTCTCTCGTCTCTCAGCGGTAGTTTTGGCCTCTCTCTCCTATCTGCAGCCTCTGCGTCTCCCAGCGGTAGTTTTGGCCTCTCTCCCTATCTGCAGTCTCTGTGTCTCTCAGCGGTAGTTTTGGCCTCTCTCTCCTGCAGTCTGCAGTCTCTGCAGTCTCTCAGCGGTAGTTTTGGCCTCTCTCTCCTATCTGCAGTCTCTGCGTCTCTCAGCGGTAGTTTTGGCCTCTCTCTCCTATCTGCAGTCTCTGTGTCTCTCAGCGGTAGTTTTGGCCTCTCTCTCCTATCTGCAGCCTCTGCGTCTCTCAGCGGTAGTTTTAGCCTCTCTCTCCTATCTGCAGCCTCTGCGTCTCTCAGCGGTAGTTTTAGCCTCTCTCTTTCCTATCTGCAGCCTCTGCGTCTCTCAGCGGTAGTTTTGGCCTCTCTCTCTCCTATCTGCAGCCTCTGCGTCTCTCAGCGGTAGTTTTGGCCTCTCTCTCCCTATCTGCAGCCTCTCTCTCAGCGGTAGTTTTAGCCTCTCTCAGCAGCCTCTGCGTAGTTTTAGCCTCTCTCTCCTATCTGCAGCCTCTGCGTCTCTCAGCGGTAGTTTTAGCCTCTCTCTTTCCTATCTGCAGCCTCTGCGTCTCTCAGCGGTTTTGGTTTTATCTGCCTCTCTCTCAGCGGTCCTCTCTCTCCTATCTGCAGTCTCTGCGTCTCTCAGCGGTAGTTTTGGCCTCTCTCTCCTATCTGCAGCCTCTGCGTCTCTCAGCGGTAGTTTTGGCCTCTCTCTTTCCTATCTGCAGTCTCTGCGTCTCTCAGCGGTAGTTTTGGCCTCTCTCTCCTATCTGCAGCCTCTGCGTCTCTCAGCGGTAGTTTTGGCCTCTCTCTTTCCTATCTGCAGCCTCTCTCTCTCAGCGTCCTCCCAGCAGCCTCTGGT
Organism: Oncorhynchus gorbuscha; assembly: GCF_021184085.1. NCBI lineage: Eukaryota > Metazoa > Chordata > Actinopteri > Salmoniformes > Salmonidae > Oncorhynchus > Oncorhynchus gorbuscha. The sequence goes on along the minus strand of NC_060176.1, from coordinate 2,687,410 downwards.
AGTTTTTTGCCTCTCTCTTTCCTATCTGCAGCCTCTGCGTCTCTCAGCGGTAGTTTTGGCCTCTCTCTCCTATCTGCAGCCTCTGCGTCTCTCAGCGGTAGTTTTGGCCTCTCTCTCCTATCTGCAGCCTCTGCGTCTCTCAGCGGTAGTTTTGGCCTCTCTCTCCTATCTGCAGCCTCTGCGTCTCTCAGCGGTAGTTTTGGCCTCTCTCTCCTATCTGCAGCCTCTGCGTCTCTCAGCGGTAGTTTTGGCCTCTCTCTCCTCCCTGCAGCCTCAGCGTCTCCCAGCGGTTGTCTTAGCCTTGTTGATCAGTGTGTGTAGGTAACAGTAGAAGTACATCAGGTTGTCGTACTGTCCTGTGTACTCCTGTCTCAGACACAGCTCCTGGTAGTCCTTGAGGAAGTAGTAGACAGCCTCTATGGTTGCCAGGTAGGTGTCTGGAGAACCTTTCTGATGGCGCCAGAAACACGTCTTCCTGGTCTTCAGCTCCACACGGAGCAACGCTGCAGAAACAGAGAAAAGAACAGTCCATCAGTCATTATCAGGGCCAGGAGTTTGTCCTGTTCACATTGTGACCCGACCAAGAAAAACTCTGGGCTCTTGTTGTAGGCTATAACTAGGTAATAACAAAGTAGTTCCCCCATGTAACGTACAGCACTTTAAGTTACATCAATGCTATATCTATCATAATTACCCTGTAGTCTCTCATCTGTGATGATTCTGGTGGTCTGGTTCCATGTGCTGTCGATGAACACCACTCTCTGGAGGGGACAGGCCCCTGGTGTCTCAGTCTGGCCCTCTATCCCTGCTTCCCCTCCCCTCTCTTCTGTGTGTGTGGCTCCTGATGTGTGTCCCTCCGCCTGCTGTGTAGCCCCTGGCATCTCCTCGGCTCTGGGCCTCTTTGGGGACGGTTCCTCATCTGGGGAGGCAGCTGACTTCATGACAGCCAGGTTCTGCAATCTCCATGTCATCTCCTCCACTGAGACTGATCCAGGACCAGGGAACACCAGCACTACCTAAACATGCACACACACCCAATACTTGTCAGTCATTTCAAGTCAACATAATACAATGGTATTAATATTATCTAAATCAGGTTACATTAGACACATGACACACATTTTTATGTATATGATGTGGTAAACAAACTGTTTATTAGTTAATCAGGCTCACATTCTCTGAATATTTGTTCATATGAAGATGAGGAAAAGCTGACTAACTTTGTCTGTGTCATCTTCATACTCAGGTATGCAGGGGTAGGTGTAGATGGTGACATCATCGGGGGCGAGGATCTTGGCGTGTATGGCTGTGCTCTTCCCATCAACCTCACTGGGATGCTTGATGATGTCAATCTTTATAGGGAGCTGCAAACACAAGTTAGAGAAAGTTTACAGTGTGACCAACCATGTTCATCCATTACAGGTCAGGTATTACCAATACAAACAGTCAACACAGGTACTGTGAATTGTCTCAAACTTGTATCTGTACATACACCATAAGCTTGATCAATTAGTTGAATCAGGTGTGTTCTTTCATGCTGGGCTGTAACAAAAGCCTGCATCTGCACCAGAACCGAAGTACACTTCAATCTAGTGTGTGAGGCACCGTAAATGTAGTACCACTATCTCTGACAGCCCATGTCTGCAGGCTAGTGCTTGAATAAAACCAATCAGACTGGCCACTACAAGCCTGTGTGCTTTAATAAAACCAATCAGACTGGCCACTACAAGCCTGTGTGCTTTAATAAAACCAATCAGACTGGCCACTACAAGCCTGTGTGCTTTAATAAAACCAATCAGACTGGCCACTACAAGCCTGTGTGCTTTAATAAAACCAATCAGACTGGCCACTACAAGCCTGTGTGCTTTAATAAAACCAATCAGACTGGCCACTACAAGCATGTGTGCTTGAATAAAACCAATCAGACTGGCCACTACAAGCCTGTGTGCTTTAATAAAACCAATCAGACTGGCCACTACAAGCCTGTGTGCTTTAATAAAACCAATCAGACTGGCCACTACAAGCCTGTGTGCTTTAATAAAACCAATCAGACTGGCCACTACAAGCCTGTGTGCTTTAATAAAACCAATCAGACTGGCCACTACAAGCCTGTGTGCTTTAATAAAACCAATCAGACTGGCCACTACAAGCCTGTGTGCTTTAATAAAACCAATCAGACTGGCCACTACAAGCCTGTGTGCTTTAATAAAACCAATCAGACTGGCCACTACAAGCCTGTGTGCTTTAATAAAACCAATCAGACTGGCCACTACAAGCCTGTGTGCTTTAATAAAACCAATCAGACTGGCCACTACAAGCCTGTGTGCTTTAATAAAACCAATCAGACTGGCCACTACAAGCCTGTGTGTGTTATGTTTAATAAGGCCAATAAGGAGAACAGAGCTCCAGATCTTTCCCTGACCTTGACAGAGGGGATTTCCTGCTGGCTGACGCCCACTAAAGAGCAGCAGGTGTAGCAGAAGAACATCCGGGAGCCTCCGCAGCTAGAACACTTCAGCCTGCCCCTCTGCTGTGCCTGCTCCAGCTCCCTGTGGGGAGCCAGCTTCAGACCATGGAGGGGAGGGGAGGCAGGGACAGGGTTCTGTTTGGTTACTGGTTTGGAGTCCTTGTCAGGTTGCTGGGTTTTAGCCAGTGGTGATTTGGGAGAGGAGGACACGTCCACACCACTGGGACTGGCTAGCACGTCCGAACTGGACATCCCACTGACTGACTGGAGGTGGCTGACAACAAACAAAACATCAAACGGGAGAATCAGGTGCACAGCCAGGGACGTAGTTATACCAGTTAGCTAGGTAGTTGGCTCGCTACGAAGCAAGTCACAACAAATAAGTCAAAAGCCCGCATTTCAAAACATTGCAATATGGATAACTCATTCAAAAGATATAGAATTTTAAATCAATGGTCACAAGAAAATGCAATGAGTAATTTCTAAAAATATTAATGGTTTTAAATACATTAATACCAATAATGAAAAAATACAATGTTGACACAGTTATGTTGATTATTGGTCTATAGATAACTTTTCTACCCATCTCAGCTGAAGTGGGAAATACTCAGTAGTTAGTATGGTTAGTTTTGGAGTGGGACTGTGTAATACATACCCAGCAGCACGACGTTCTCCGCCCCCTCTAACGCCCAATGCAATATACTGTAATAGACAGTACATGGGATACATATTGGCTTGTAGAAAGGTATAAAAGTTGTCTCAGCTAACGTGTGCTAGGAAATACTCAGTAGGGTCTCTACCAGGGTTTCCATTAGCTGGTAATCCTCTGCTTTTGGCCTTCTTTTTTTATGCAGATAAAATAGTTGCTGGCCAAATTGACCGGAAGAAAAAAACAATGGTAGACAGGCTATTCGCTGTTGGCTGGGCTCCCTGCCTGTGCCATTAAACCCCTACAACTCATCCAGAACGCCGCAACTAGTGTTCAACCTTCCCAATTCTCTCACGGCTCCTCCGCTCTCTCCACTGGCTTCCAGTTGAAGTTCCGCTACAAGACCATGGTGCTTGCCTAGGAGCTGTGAGGGGAACGGCACCTCAGGCTCTGATCAGGCCCTACACCCAAATAAGGGCACTGCGTTCATCCACCTCTGGCCTGCTCGCCTCCCTACCACTGAGGAAGTACAGTTCCCGCTCAGCTTGTCAAAACTGTTCGCTGCTCTGGCTCCCCAATGGTGGAACAAACTCCTCATGACGCCAGGACAGCGGAGTTCACCACCTTCCGGAGACACCTGAAACCCCACCTTTTAAGGAATACCTAGGATAGACAGATAAAATTGTAAAGTGGTTGTTCCAGTGCATCACCCACCAATTGACTTCACAAAAACAATGGTAGACAGGCTATCAGTGCATCACCCACCACTTCACAATGGTAGACAGGCTATCAGTGCATCACCCACCACTTCACAATGGTAGACAGGCTATCAGTGCATCACCCACCACTTCACAATGGTAGACAGGCTATCAGTGCATCACCCACCACTTCACAATGTGCGCTGGAGGAAGTATACATTTAAAAAAATACTTCATTGTTTGAAACCCGAATGTTTTACCACATTGTGAGGCATGTCCTACATTGCTTGAAAATCCAACCATAGAAACATGGAGGCAATTATTTTATAAAGACTTCATAGGCATCACACGAGTTTCACGTTTGGGGAGCATATCATTTCTTCTACCGATCTGTGCCAGTTATGATCTTCATATGCACATTTTCATGGAATAGTTTAATTTCAACAATAACATTTTTGTTTCTCAATCATTGTCTTGTGGTTAATCAAAACATTCTTCATGTTAATCAGCACCAGTCTCTGACATATGGACACATTTATACACTGATCATTGGCGGTTAAATATCTTAAATGATCGGATGGAGCTCAGAGATGGCCAATGCAGCCGTTGGCCTAGAACTTCCATTATCAACTAAGTTAAAATACATAAAGCTCACAAATAAAAACAGTAGAAAATATACTGATAAATTCAGATTCTTTCACATTCATCTCTCAACTCAACTTGTCTGTCTGCCTCCCTTTCTGACTGTCTGTCTGCCTCCCTTGGCTTGAGCTATCACTAGTGAAGCGCAACATTGTATCAAATCAATCAACTGGATCTGACCAAAAGCTGTCTCTAGTGAACTTGCAACGATCAACTAGTCTATTCCGGGCCCAGAGTTTCCTCAGAGATTTTTGCACAAGGGAAACTTATTTTATGACTGGATATATGGGATCATCAGATTATGATATTTTGCACTTTCACACCGAGGTTTGGTGATTATCGAGGGGCGATTGTTGGAAATAGTTTTCAAATAGGCCTACTGTGAGGAATTATTAGGCAATCATTTGCAATGGAAGTAAAAAAATAAAAATAAACTTTTGACTGACTGTGTGAGGTGAAGAAAATAATTACTAAAGCTCAGCTTATTAGTGGTGGACATGGTGATTTAAGACAATCAAAAATCGAACATCCCTAAATGGGCATTTTCTTACATTTGTGCGCAACAGGCCAGGTAGGCTACATCTATGCGTGCTCAGGCGTGTGTGTTCCCTCAACATTAACAAGACAGAAACAAGGCCCATGCTCATTGCTCACATGGAGCACTCCAAACAAATGACAATGACTACTGAGTATTTCCCAACCACTTTAGCTGAGACTGGTCAAAAAGTTCTCTCTACAAGCCAATGTGTACTGCTTTGGGGATTATAGATTTTTTAAAATTTGATTTAACTGTGCGACACAGCCCCCCACCAAAACTAGTAGAGACCCTACTGAGTATTTCCCACCCCAGTTTAGCTGAGACAGGCATAGCAGTGGGAAGTAGGGGTGCTGTGTCGCAATTATTATTTTTTTAAACCTTTTTGGGGGGGTTCCACAAAAGTAGTGCACTGGGCCTTTAATAGTGCTGTATTAGTGGACCCATATAGCCATTAACAGCCCCCCCCCCAAAAAAAAAAAAACCCCGCTATGAACAGGTACTAAAGTTCTCTCTACAAGCCAATAAGTATCCCACATACAGTGTATTGCATTGCAGAGATAGGAGTGGTTGTAAGGAATAAGGAGTCACCAGTACTCTGTATTAAACCCGTTGCCCAGCACAAGAGACCCATTTAAGTTTTGCAGAATCTATTGAATAATTTCAATAACATTATTTGTATTTTGTTGGTGTATTTATTTAAATATAGCCTACACAATAGCTTAACATACCATTATCTGTGTAAATTAATACAAATAAATGCGGTATAAATAATACAATATTTAAAGTATCCATACATTTATTCAGAGGTGGTTGCAATGCTGTGAAAAAAAGTTGTACCACAGAACAATGAGACAGATATTTCACCGGATGTATAAATGTGAAACTTCTGCTTGGCGTTTCCACAGTAAGAGGAAGCCCAGTGGGAGAATATTATTGCTAGAACGGGCTAATATAATCTGGCTAGCTCGCGCTTGGCTCTGCCCACTATGACTAATTTGTTCCGATTGGAAACGACAGGCTGTGGTCTATCTTGATTTAGTTATAAAACTATTTGGTTGTACTGCACTAGAGTCCTAAAAAATATATATTACTAAAGTTTAGCATTTCTTTGCAGGGGGAATGCTGGGCATAATATCCTGTTGCTAGGAGAACGGTAATGTCAGCACTGCACTGTGTAAGCAAAGAGTTTTATAACTAACCCATTGTGCTAACTTAGAATCTTGTTGCAGATAATGATAGCTAGCTAAATTAGCTTGAGGCTATAAACACGTTCATATAGCGATACAAGGAATGTTTTTATCTAACAGTGGAAGACATAAATCCCATTTCACAATTCATTAACGTTACCTGTTTAAAATGAGACTTGATCCAATTGATTTAGAACAATTGTATATGTACTCTGAAGCGGAGCAAGCATGGACTCGCTCTACACCGGAAGTGTCAACCGGAAGAAGTTAGCGGCGCTAATGTTAATGACTGCTGTTACCTAGCAACGGAACACAAGAGTAATATTTTGACACTCAGGGCTGAGCATCTTTGGAGGGTCAGAGACAAAACATGGCTAAACAACAAGACCCAGAGGACGATGAAGAAATCCTGAGCACGTTTGAAAAGTTTGTTCGGAATCAGGGACTGGTAAGAAAAGCCTTATAAACAATGGTTATTTATTAGAGACTGCTGCCAATGTGTTAATTTGACGTTAGCTAACGTTAACAAGTAGTTCCTAGCACAGTCCAGGCAAGATTACATAGTGTAGGCAATTTTGTTTTATACCATGTGTTAAGCTGTAAGAATTCACTCGCTAATTGTGTACACTACCGGTCAAAAGTTTTAGAACACCTACTCATTCAAGGGTTTTTCTTAATTTTCTACATTGTAGAATAATAGTTAAGACATCATAACTATGAAATAACTCATATGGAATCATGTAGTAACCCAAAAAGTGTTAAACAAATCAAAATATATTTTATGGTTGAGATTCTTCAAATAGCCACCCTATTTGAAGGAGTTCCCACATATGCTGAGCACTTGTTAGCTGCTTTTCCTTCACTCTGCGGTCCGACTCACCCCAAAGCATCTCATTTGGGTTGAGGTTGGGTGATTGTGTAGGCCAGGTCATCTGATGCAGCACTCCATCACTCGTCATCTTGGTAAAAATGGCCCTTACACAGCCTGGAGGTGTGTTGGGTCATTGTCCTGTTGAAAAACAAATGATAGTCCCGCTAAGCCCAAACCAGATGGGATGGCATATCGCTGCAGAATGCTGTGGTAGCCATGCTGGTTAAGTGTGCCTTGAATTCTAAATACCAGCAAAGCACCATCACACCTCCTCCTCCTCATCTGTTCACCCACATCACGTCTCATGTGGCGGTTGGAACCAAAAATCTCCAATTTGGACTCCAGACCAAATTACAAATTTCCACTGGTTTAATATTCATTGCTCATGTTTCTTGGCCCAAGCAAGTCTCTTCTTCTTATTGGTGTCCTTTAGTCGTGGTTTCTTTGCAGCAATTCGACCCTGAAGGCCTGATTCACACAGTCTCATCTGAACAGTTGATGTTTAGATGTGTCTGTTACTTGAACTCTGTGAAGCATTTATTTGGGCTGCAATTTCTGAGGTTGGTAACTAATGAACTTATCATCTGCAGCAGAGGTAACTGGGTCTTCCTTTCCTGTGGCGGTCCTCATGAGAGCCAGTTTCATCATAGCGCTTGATGGGTTTTGCGACTGCACTTGAAGAAACTTTCAAAGTTCTTGAAATTTTTCGTATTGACTGACCTTCATGTCTTAAAGTTATGATGGTCTGTTGTTTCTCTTTGCATATTTCTGCAGTTCATAATATGGACTTGGTCAATTACCAAAATAGGGCTATCTTCTGAATACCACCCCTACCTTTGTCACAACACAACTGATTGGCTCAAACGCATTAAGAAGGAAAGAAATTCCACAAATTAACATTAAAGAAATACATTCCAGGTGACGACCTCATGAATCTGGTTGAGAGAATGCCAAGAGTGTGCAACGCTGCATCAAGGCAAAGGGTGGCTATTTGAAGAATCTCAAATATAAAATATATTTGGATGTTTTACACTTTTTTGGTTACTACATGAGTCCATGTGTTATTTCATAGTTTTTACGTCTTCACTAATATTCTAAAATGTAGAAAATAGTCAAAAATGAAGAAGAACCCTTGAATGAGTATTGGTGTTCTAAAAATTTTGGCTGGTAGTGTAGGTATTTGAGATGGATCACAACATGATAATAATCAACATAAATACTCACATATAACAAATAGGCCTACATCATGATACTGAAACAGTCTCTCAACACTTTCTGTAGGTTGACTGGCCCGTGGCGTTTGAGGAGAATATAGAGATATCATCCCACTTCAAACATTACAGTCATCCCAGACAGATATATGACTACTTTAAAGTAAATGTGCCATTCCCAGTGGACGTCACCATGTCCTTCTCCAAGAGCATAGAGGAGCTATATTCCAAGATAAAACTACATGCATCCATAATGTCACAAGAACAGAGCAAAAACAAGAATGCGGAGTCAGTATTTGATGATATGAATACATGTAAGTAGCTACACTACCCACAGCTCTCAAATTCACCATCAGGCCAAATTGTATATTTCTAGCCCAGGTCATTGAAACATAGGGCTGCTGTGAAGTGGTGATACCTTTGCCATTATCTCAATGTTTCTTTCTCAGATAAAATGTATGTGCAAAGAGCACATCGAATCATGAAAGAGCAGGTAATGAGTTGCAGTTATAATTATTTGTATTAGATTTGATCATTTATATAGGATGATTCTGATTTACAACAACATTGACTGTTTAATTCCAGAGTGAGGCAGTGTCGCGGAGCTTGGACATCAAGGTGAGTCTGTTGTCTTGTCTGTTTATGGCTCTTTACACCATGAGGGACATATCTCTCTGGTGTTTACTTAGTTAAACTAATGAGTTGTGTTTCTCCAGGACTATGACTACCCAGGGTTTGATGCAGTCGAGGACACTGACATCCCAGGACATCCTGATGCCTTACAGCATTTGGACAGAGTATCAGAGGCCCAAGGCTTTAATGTACATACCTGCAAACTCAAATCTTGTGTGTGTGTGTGTGTGTGTGTGTGTGTGTGTGTGTGTGTGTGTGTGTGTGTGTGTGTGTGTGTGTGTGTGTGTGTGTGTGTGTGTGTGTGTGTGTGTGTGTGTGTGTGTGTGTGTGTGTGTGTGTGTGTGTGTGTGTGTGTGTGTGTGTGTGTGTGAGTGTGTGTGTGAGTGTGTGAGTGAGTGTGTGAGTGAGTGAGTGAGTGAGAGTACCAGACCAGAGTTCTGCTCTCCCTCATCAAAGGGGAATACTGTGGCAGCTCTGCAACCAATCACGTTAATCTAAGGAGCAGCCAGGCTCCTATTAAAGTCCTGTAGTATTAACAGTCCCAGGCTGCATCCTAAATGGTACCCTATTCCCTATATAGTGCACTACTTTTAACCAGGGCCCATAGAGTTTCCCATAGGGCTCTGGTCAAAAGTAGTGCAGTATACAGAAACGGAGAGACAAATGAAAGGCAGAGTAAACCAGCGCTGGGCTAGTTCTTATTTATGACCACAAACACTAATATCCATCCATTGCGCTGAAAGCCAGATGTGGCCGGTCCGGGTGATGGAGAGCAGACTTGTTATGTTATGTCAGGTCTCACAGATACCTGAGCTGTCACAGCTTTTAGGAAAAAGAGAAAGGGATCGCATGCAAACTTCACATGCATGTCAAGCACATGTGTATTGAATGTGGCCCTCTCCCGCTCTCGGTGCATGCGGTCGGATTCGACTGCATTCCAAGCACACATGATTCATCTCTCACATATGTACTGTAGCTATGCTGCTGTGTGGCAGTCTTTAACGGCAGGGTGGATTGGTATTCATTGAAAAGTAGATTAGAGATTAGCTAGTTATCTGTAATGCTTTATTTAACACTCCTGTGTCAGCTGGTATTTACTGACACAATTGGGAACCACCTAACAACAGTAAGGTCATGGTGGCTGTTTCACTGACTTATCAAAATACTAAAGAATAATTATCGAGCAATTATTATGTAATTACCACTTTGCAATGACCATTTAATTGCTGTGTACATAACAGAACAATTCAGTCCCATTAGGGTTAGGCTAATCATCATTAAACCTGCTGTATGTGTGTGTATGATTCTTTACTGCAGCCAGGCTTCCTGAAGATCTGGAGGCCGTTCTTTCTGTGTGATCTGTCCGTGGCTGTTCTCAAAGACACATTCTGGTGGTTCTTCCTCCACAGATTTAAGGTGACTTCACTCCATCCTTTGTGATGCACTATATCAACGGACAATGCAACCAAGACATGTAACTTTGATACATATATTAATATGAGGCAGATGATGGGGAGGCTCGTCTTTTACTCCAGCCTGTACAGTACATCCATCACTGGCAATATAGTATTTATAGATGAATGTGATTTAGAGGAAATGCGTGCAGTGAAAATGATCTTATCTGAAGGTTTCTGCCAGATTCCACAACTAAGTTATGATATACTCAGTATTAAGCAGAGGCAGTCTTACACACGTAGCACAATAGAAAGCGTATGCACAATAGAACTATTGAAATATCTAAATATTGTACGTAATAGTTCCTGATAGAGTTGAGTAAATGATGAAATGTATGGCTCTGTACGTACATTTACTTTAGAATATGTTCTGACAGTTGTTGATGCTGTCAGGTTAGGTAGCCTGCAGTACCTTACAGCGTGGAATTGTGTGTCAATATCCTCCCAGCCTAATGTGGAGGAGGAGAGCCAGTTGTTTGATCGGATCTCTGGAGCCTTTGTCTCTCTGCTGATGACCGTTCAGATGGACCTGAAGGACAAGCTCTTTAAGGTACTTATGTATATTTAACAAACACTGTTATCCAGAGAGACTTACATTCAGAGCATTCAGCTGTCACAGTCATTGCAAGTAGAACCTTCTTCAAAAACAGCTGCTGTCTGCAAAATCACTGCTTCTAACTTACTTGAAGAAAAGACAAGTATCAGTGTTTGTGTAAGACAAGACAGGTGCACCAGTTACAGTAAAGACTGTGTGTGTGTTCCAGGTGTATGCAGACTGCCTGGCCCAGGCGGTCTACGCAGCGTTCTACGCAGCATTCCCTGAGTCCATGGAACGTCTAGGCCATGACTTCAAGACAGACCTGACTGACCTCATCTCCCTCTGGGTGTCAGGTTAGTGTTATTGTTTGGGTCTGGTGATCACGGCATGCAACCACATCACGCTGTATTTAGAGAGCAGTTTAACATCTAAATGCATTACAGACTTTCTAAACAACAAAATTACAAACTGTAAATGACAAAGAACAACAAAGATCAAATCAAAATGTATTTGTCACATGCTTGGTAAACAACAGGTGTAGACTAACAGTGAAATGCTTACTTACGGGCCCTTCTCAACAATGCAGAGAGAAAATTGAAAAGATTTTTGGAAAGAATTGTAACACGAGGAATAAATACACAGTGAGTAATGGTAACTTGGCTATATACACGGGGTACCAGTACTGAGTCGATGTGCAGGGGTACAATGTAATTTAGGTAGATATGTACATATAGGTAGTGGTAAAGTGACTAGGCAACAGGATAGATAATAAACAGTAGCAGCAGCGTATGTGATGAGTCAAAAGAGTTAGTGCAAAAAGGGTCAACGCAGTCCAGGTAGCTATGTTGTTATCTATTTAGTAGTCTTATGGCTTGGGGTAGAAGCTGTTCAGGGTGTTGTTGGTTCCAGACCAGCACCGGTATTGCTTGCCATTCGGTAGATGGGTGGCTGGAGTCTGACAGTTTTTGGGCCGTCCTTTTAATTTTTTTTTTCACCTTTATTTAACTAGGCAAGTCAGTTAAGAACAAATTCTTATTTTCAATGATGTCCTAGGAACAGTGGGTTAACTGCTTGTTCAGGGGCAGAACAACAGATTTGTACCTTGTCAGCTTGGGGATTTGAACTTGCAACCTTCCGGTTACTAGTCCAACACTCTAACCACTAGGCTACCCTGTCGCTCCTTTGATAAGAACAACATACATTTAGTGTTTAAAAATAGTGTGTCTGTCTCCTATGTGTCTCTGTTAGGTGTGAAGCCCACCCTGTTGTCATGGCAGAGCTGGAACCTGGGCTGGCTGGATCCTGTAGACACGTCCGGGAAGAGCAATGGAGAGTCAGCATGTGGTAAGACCTGATCTACTGACCTGTTTCAGATTTACTGACGGTTTGCATCTACCTGAAAGTTGTTTCAGATTCACATCTACTGACCTGTTGTTTCAGATTCACTGAGGGTTTACATTTACTGACCTGTTGTTTCAGATTCACATCTACTGACCTGTTGTTTCAGATTCACTGATGGTTTACATTTTCTGACCTGTTGTTTCAGATTCACTGGGGGTTTACATTTACTGACCTGTTGTTTCAGATTCACATCTACTGACCTGTTGTTTCAGATTCACATCTACTGACCTGTTGTTTCAGATTCACTGGGGGTTTACATTTACTGACCTGTTGTTTCAGATTCACTGGGGGTTTACATTTACTGACCTGTTGTTTCAGATTCACTGAGGGTTTACATTTACTGACCTGTTGTTTCAGATTCACTGAGGGTTTACATCTACTGACCTTTTGTTTCAGATTCACTGAGGGTTTACATCTACTGACCTGTTGTTTCAGATTCACATTTACTGACCTGTTGTTTCAGATTCACATCTACTGACCTGTTGTTTCAGATTCACTGGGGGTTTACATTTACTGACCTGTTGTTTCAGATTCACTGAGGGTTTACATCTACTGACCTGTTGTTTCAGATTCACTGAGGGTTTACATTTACTGACCTGTTGTTTCAGATTCACTGGGGGTTTACATTTACTGACCTGTTGTTTCAGATTCACTGAGGGTTTACATCTACTGACCTGTTGTTTCAGATTCACTGAGGACCTGTTGTTTACATTTACTGACCTGTTGTTTCACACTGGGGTTTACATTTACTGACCTTTGTTTCAGATTCACATTTGACAGATTCACTGGGGGTTTACATTTACTGACCTGTTGTTTCAGATTCACATCTACTGACCTGTTGTTTCAGATTCACATCTATTGACCTGTTGTTTACAGATTCACTGGGGGTTTACATTTACTGACCTGTTTCAGATTCACATCAGATTCACTGGGGGTTTACATTTACTGACCTGTTGTTTCAGATTCACATCTACTGACCTGTTGTTTCAGATTCACTGGGGTTTACATTTACTGACCTGTTGTTTCAGATTCACATCTACTGACCTGTTGTTTCAGATTCACTGGGACCTGTTGTTTCAGATTCATTTACTGACCTGTTGTTTCAGATTCACATCTACTGACCTGTTGTTTCAGATTGACTGAGGGTTTACATCTACTGACCTGTTGTTTCAGATTCACTGAGGTTTACATCTACTGACCTGTTGTTTCAGATTCACTGAGGGTTTACATTTACTGACCTGTTGTTTCAGATTTACTGCAGGTTTACATTTACTAACCTGTTGTTTCAGATTCACAGAGATTCATTTACATCTACTTACCTGTTGTTTCAGTTCAATGAGGGTTTACTTCTACTGACCTGTTTTTCAGATTTACTGCAGGGTTTACATCTACTAACCTATGGTTTCAGATTCACAGAGAATTTACATCTACTCACCTGTTGTTTCAGATTCACATCTACTGACCTGTTGTTTCAGATTTACATTAGGTTTCAGTTTACATCTACTGACCTGTTGTTTCAGATTCACTGAGGGTTTACTTCTACTGACCTGTTTCAGATTTACTGAGGGTTTACATCTACTGACCTGTTGTTTCAGATTCACATCTACTGACCTGTTGTTTCAGATTCACTGGGGATTTACTTAGGGTTTACATCTACTGACCTGTTGTTTCAGATTCACATCTACTGACCTGTTGTTTCAGATTCACTGAGGGTTTACATCTACTGACCTGTTGTTTCAGATTCACATCTACTGACCTGTTGTTTCAGATTCACTGGGGGTTTACATTTACTGACCTGTTGTTTCAGATTCACTGGGGGTTTACATTTACTGACCTGTTGTTTCAGATTCACATCTACTGACCTGTTGTTTCAGATTCACTGGGGGTTTACATTTACTGACCTGTTGTTTCAGATTCACATCTACTGACCTGTTGTTTCAGATTCACATCTACTGACCTGTTGTTTCAGATTCACTGGGGGTTTACATTTACTGACCTGTTGTTTCAGATTCACATCTACTGACCTGTTGTTTCAGATTCACTGAGGGTTTACATCTACTGACCTGTTGTTTCAGATTCACTGGAGGTTTACATCTACTGACCTGTTGTTTCAGATTCACATCTACTGACCTGTTGTTTCAGATTCACTGGGGGTTTACATTTACTGACCTGTTGTTTCAGATTCACATCTACTGACCTGTTGTTTCAGATTCACATTTACTGACCTGTTGTTTCAGATTCACATCTACTGACCTGTTGTTTCAGATTCACATTTACTGACCTGTTGTTTCAGATTCACTGGACCTGGTTTCAGATTCACATTTACTGACCTGTTGTTTCAGATTCACATCTACTGACCTGTTGTTTCAGATTCACTGGGGGTTTACATTTACTGACCTGTTGTTTCAGATTCACATCTACTGACCTGTTGTTTCAGATTCACTGAGGGTTTACATCTACTGACCTGTTGTTTCAGATTCACTGGGGGTTTACATCTACTGACCTGTTGTTTCAGATTCACATCTACTGACCTGTTGTTTCAGATTCACTGGGGGTTTACATTTACTGACCTGTTGTTTCAGATTCACATCTACTGACCTGTTGTTTCAGATTGACTGAGGGTTTACATTTACTGACCTGTTGTTTCAGATTCACTGGGGGTTTACATCTACTGACCTGTTGTTTCAGATTCACATCTACTGACCTGTTGTTTCAGATTCACTGAGGGTTTACATCTACTGACCTGTTGTTTCAGATTCACTGAGGGTTTACTTCTACTGACCTGTTTCAGATTTACTGCGGGTTTACATCTACTAACCTATGGTTTCAGATTCACAGAGAATTTACATCTACTTACCTGTTGTTTCAGATTCAATGAGGGTTTACTTCTACTGACCTGTTTCAGATTTACTGCGGGTTTACATCTACTAACCTATGGTTTCAGATTCACAGAGAATTTACATCTACTCACCTGTTGTTTCAGATTCACATCTACTGACCTGTTGTTTCAGACTGACTGAGGGTTTACTTCTACTGACCTGTTTCAGATTTACTGAGGGTTTACATCTACTGACCTGTTGTTTCAGATTCACATCTACTGACCTGTTGTTTCAGATTTACATCTACTGACCTGTTGTTTCAGACTGACTGAGGGTTTACTTCTACTGACCTGTTTCAGATTTACTGAGGGTTTACATCTACTGACCTGTTGTTTCAGATTCACGAGTGTTTACATCTACTGACCTGTTGTTTCAGACTGACTGAGGGTTTTAGGCTAAATCTATTCTGTCACATAACGCTGTGATGTAGTGAAGGCATGACTTGATAGTTAGACGTTAAACTGTCCAGTCATCCTGACCGTGGTGCCGTGGCCTCGCTGAGTGTTGGCACACAACAAACCATCACTGCACTGTGGACAGCTTTAGGATAGTAGGATTTGAAATTCATTCACTTTTATTCTCACAATATTGTGTTGATCTTAGTTTGTAGCTTGCGCTCATAACTCTCAGACATGGATTTATACTGTGTGTGTGTCTGTGTGTGTGTGTGTGTCTGTGTGTCTGTAACTGATTATTGCTCTCTGTGGTTTAGATGTGTCACTAGACAGGAGAGTGTGTAATGTTAGTGCTGTTTGAAAGTGTTCTGGTGTTCTGGGGGTTCCGTGCTAAGCTTCAAAACACTCCAGACTCTCTGGGGGAAACAAGGTTCAAATGTATCAAGTTCTGCCTTTCCCTTGTATCCCCCTGGAACCCCCTACACCCACCTGCCTTTCCCTTGTCTCCCCTTGTCTCCCCTCTCACCCCTACCCTTCCCTCCACACATGCTGTTGGCATTAAGCACACATGTTGTCTCATTTGTTCCTGCTTCGCCACAAATGCATGCAGGGCCTACTGCCATCCGCTGTGCTTAAAGTGTGTCTCTGGATCGTAGTAGATCGTTGCTCACATTACTTTAACAAGTGGAGTGTTTGCTGCTGTGCAACACTGATGTTGCTGATGCTACTGTAGCTGATTCCACTCATCACCAGCGTTCATGCCACTCTGACTCGTTCTGCATCCCAAATGGCATCCTATTCTGCTTGGTCAAAAGTAGTGCACTATATGGGGAATTTGGTGCCGTTTGGGATTAGACTAAACCTACTGACCTGTTGTTTCAGATTGACTGAGGGTTTAGGCTAAATCTACTGACCTGTTGTTTCAGATTGACTGAGGGTTTAGGTTAAGTCTACTGACCTGTTGTTTCAGATTGACTGAGGGTTTAGGTTAAGTCTACTGACCTGTTGTTTCAGATTGACTGAGGGTTTAGGCTAAGTCTACTGACCTGTTGTTTCAGATTGACTGAGGGTTTAGGCTAAGTCTACTGACCTGTTGTTTCAGATTGACTGAGGGTTTAGGCTAAGTCTACTGACCTGTTG
>NC_060176.1:2656004-2670607 GCF_021184085.1 Oncorhynchus gorbuscha | reverse complement strand
TGTGTATGGTATAATGTTTCCTCTATAAAGGACACTGTGTGTGTTTGTTTGACCCTAGTGTAGTGAGTGTTGGGGTTAGAAGTGGCGACATGAGGATTTGAACAGGGTCTGTCACACTGTGCAGCCATACATCATCTGTCCAGTACTAATCTCGTTCCCAGACACTTTCACCCAAAGTCTGGTTTACCAACGCATCAAACTCGGCCTTCGTTAGCCAATACAAAGAGCCAGGAGAAACTCCCGCCGCGTAGACATTGGCTTAATCAGCATAATCTACCAACCAATCATCTTCTACGATGCCTTCCCCCTAACCCTATCCTGTACGCTAGCACACCACAAGCACAGAGCCACTCTTCGCAGTCGTGTGATTTGCTTAAATTAACTTCTTTGAGGTAGGGGGCAGTAGTTTGACGTCCGGATGAAAAGCTTCCCAAAAGTAAACTGCCTGCTACTCAGGCCCAGAAGCTAGGATATGCATATAATTGGTTCTGGCTAGAAAACACTATACATTTTCTACAACTGTTAAAATAATGTCTTTGAGTATAACAGAACTGAAATGGCAGGCAAAACCCAGAGGACAAACCATCCCCCCCAAAAAATGTTCATCCTACCACTGATTTCAATGGTTGGCACTTGTATAATAGGGCAAAATCGTGCCCGATTTCTAGATGTCAACAGTCTTTAGAAAGAGTTTCAGGCTGGTTTTTGGAAAAATTAGCCAGAAATTGTAGTTTTTCTAGGTGGCTCCCATTTTGGCTGTGAATGAGAACCAGTTCTTTGGTATTTTTCTCCGGTAAAGACAATAATGATTCTCCGTCTTAAATGTTATCGTTTATTTGCGTATTAGGGTACCTAATGTTTGATTACAAATGTTGATTGACTTGTTTGGATACGTTTATCAGTAACGTTTGGGATTCACTTTGTATGCATTTTGAAGGAGGGAAAACGAGTGGATTATTGACTGAAGCGCGCCAGCTAAACTGAGTTTTTATGGATATAAAGGAGGAGTTTATCGAACAAAAGGACCATTTGTAATGTAACTGGGACCTTTTGGAGTGCCAACAGAAGAAGATCTTCAAAAGTAAGGCATATATTATATCTGTTATGCAGGTGAATGAGGACCCAAAAGCGACTTGGCGAAAACAGAGTCTTTAATCCAGTAAGAAACTTTACAAAACAAAAAGCATAATACTACTCGTAAAGACGAGAACAGACTGGAGACTTGATCGAGAACTGCAGGTTGCCTCGGGAAGGCACTTGAACCTAGCAGACTCAGACACCTGCTCACCACGCAGCATCTGAGGGAAACACGACACGACAGGGCAAAACATAGACACAGCACGGTGAATTATAGATGAGGATCCGACAGGGCAGGTACGGAAAACAAGGAGAGAAATAGGGACTCTAATCAGGGAAAAGGATCGGGAACAGGTGTGGGAAGACTAAATGATGATTAGGGGAATAGGAACAGCTGGGAGCAGGAACGGAACGATAGAGAGAAGAGAGAGCGAGAGAGTGAGAGAGGGAGGGGGAGAGAGAGGATAAAAAGAGGGAAAGAACCTAATAAGACCAGCAGAGGGAAACGAATAGAAGGGGAAGCACAGGGACAAGACATGATAATTAATGACAAAACATGACAGTACCCCCCACTCACCGAGCGCCTCCTGGCGCACTCGAGGAGGAATCCTGGCGGCAACGGAGGAAATCATCAATGAGTGAACGGTCCAGCACGTCCCGAGACGGAACCCAACTCCTCTCCTCAGGACCGTAACCCTCCCAATCCACTAAGTATTGGTGACCCCGTCCCCGAGAACGCATGTCCATGATCTTATGTACCTTGTAAATAGGTGCGCTCTCGACAAGGACGGGAGGGGGAGGGAAGACGAACGGGGGTGCGAAGAAAGGGCTTGACACAGGAGACATGGAAGACAGGATGGACGCGACGAAGATGTCGCGGAAGAAGCAGTCGCACAGCGACAGGATTGACGACCTGGGAGACACGGAACGGACCAATGAACCGCGGAGTCAACTTACGAGAAGCTGTCGTAAGAGGAAGGTTGCGAGTGGAAAGCCACACTCTCTGGCCGCAACAATACCTTGGACTCTTAATCCTGCGTTTATTGGCGGCTCTCACAGTCTGTGCCCTGTAGCGGCAAAGTGCAGACCTCACCCTCCTCCAGGTGCGCTCACAACGTTGGACAAACGCTTGAGCGGAGGGAACGCTGGACTCGGCAAGCTGGGATGAGAACAGAGGAGGCTGGTAACCCAGACTACTCTGAAACGGAGATAACCCGGTAGCAGACGAAGGAAGCGAGTTGTGAGCGTATTCTGCCCAGGGAGCTGTTCTGCCCAAGACGCAGGGTTTCTGAAAGAAAGGCTGCGTAGTATGCGACCAATCGTCTGATTGGCCCTCTCTGCTTGACCGTTAGACTGGGGATGAAACCCGGAAGAGAGACTGACGGACGCACCAATCAAACGACAGAACTCCCTCCAAAACTGTGACGTGAATTGCGGGCCTCTGTCTGAAACGGCGTCTAACGGGAGGCCATGAATTCTGAACACATTCTCGATAATGATTTGTGCCGTCTCCTTAGCGGAAGGAAGTTTAGCGAGGGGAATGAAATGTGCCGCCTTAGAGAACCTATCGACAACCGTAAGAATCACAGTCTTCCCCGCAGACAAAGGCAGACCGGTAATGAAGTCTAGGGCGATGTGAGACCATGGTCGAGAAGGAATGGGGAGCGGTCTGAGACGACCGGCAGGAGGAGAGTTACCCGACTTAGTCTGCGCGCAGTCCGAACAAGCAGCCACGAAACGGCGCGTGTCACGCTCCTGAGTCGGCCACCAAAAGCGCTGGCGAATAGACGCAAGAGTGCCTCGAACACCGGGATGACCAGCTAACTTGGCAGAGTGAGCCCACTGAAGAACAGCCAGACGAGTGGAAACAGGAACGAAAAGGAGGTTACTAGGACAAGCGCGCGCGACGCAGTGTGCGTGAGTGCTTGCTTAACCTGTCTTTCAATTCCCAGACTGTCAACCCGACAACACGCCCATAAGGAAGAATCCCCTCGGGATCAGTAGAAGCCACAGAAGAACTAAACAGACGGGATAAGGCATCAGGCTTGGTGTTCTTGCTACCCGGACGGTAAGAAATCACAAACTCGAAACGAGCGAAAAACAACGCCCAACGAGCTTGACGGGCATTAAGTCGTTTGGCAGAACGGATGTACTCAAGGTTCTTATGGTCTGTCCAAACGACAAAAGGAACGGTCGCCCCCTCCAACCACTGTCGCCATTCGCCTAGGGCTAAGCGGATGGCGAGCAGTTCACGGTTACCCACATCATAGTTGCGCTCAGATGGCGACAGGCGATGAGAAAAATAAGCGCAAGGATGAACCTTATCGTCAGACTGGAAGCGCTGGGATAGAATGGCTCCCACGCCTACCTCTGAAGCGTCAACCTCGACAATGAATTGTCTAGTGACGTCAGGAGTAACGAGGATAGGAGCGGACGTAAAACGTTCTTTTAGAAGATCAAAAGCTCCCTGGGCGGAACCGGACCACTTAAAACACGTCTTGACAGAAGTAAGAGCTGTGAGAGGGGCAGCAACTTGACCGAAATTACGAATGAAACGCCGATAGAAATTAGCGAAACCTAAAAAGCGCTGCAACTCGACACGTGACCTTGGAACGGGCCAATCACTGACAGCTTGGACCTTAGCGGAATCCATCTGAATGCCTTCAGCGGAAATAACGGAACCGAGAAAAGTAACGGAGGAGACATGAAAAGAGCACTTCTCAGCCTTTACGTAGAGACAATTCTCTAAAAGGCGCTGTAGAACACGTCGAACGTGCTGAACATGAATCTCGAGTGACGCTGAAAAAATCAGGATATCGTCAAGATAGACAAAAACAAAGATGTTCAGCATGTCTCTCAGAACATCATTAACTAATGCCTGAAAAACAGCTGGCGCATTGGCGAGACCAAACGGCAGAACCCGGTACTCAAAATGCCCTAACGGAGTGTTAAACGCCGTTTTCCACTCGTCCCCCTCTCTGATGCGCACGAGATGGTAAGCGTTACGAAGGTCCAACTTAGTAAAGCACCTGGCTCCCTGCAGAATCTCGAAGGCTGATGACATAAGGGGAAGCGGATAACGATTCTTAACCGTTATGTCATTCAGCCCTCGATAATCCACGCAGGGCGCAGAGTACCGTCCTTCTTCTTAACAAAAAGAACCCCGCCCCGGCCGGAGAGGAAGAAGGCACTATGGTACCGGCGTCAAGAGACACAGATAAATAATCCTCGAGAGCCTTACGTTCGGGAGCCGACAGAGAGTATAGTCTACCCCGAGGAGGAGTGGTCCCCGGAAGGAGATCAATACTACAATCATACGACCGGTGAGGAGGAAGGGAGTTGGCTCGGGACCGACTGAAGACCGTGCGCAGATCATGATATTCCTCCGGCACTCCTGTCAAATCGCCAGGTTCCTCCTGAGAAGTGGGGACAGAAGAAATGGGAGGGATGGCAGACATTAAGCACTTCACATGACAAGATACGTTCCAGGATAGGATAGAATTACAAGACCAATTAATAGAAGGATTATGACATACTAGCCAGGGATGACCCAAAACAACAGGTGTGAAAGGTGAACGAAAAATCAAAAAAGAAATAGTCTCACTGTGGTTACCAGATACTGTGAGAGTTAAAGGTAGTGTCTCAAATCTGATACTGGGAAGATGACTACCATCTAAGGCAAACATGGGCGTAGGCTTGTCTAACTGTCTGAAAGGAATGTTATGTTTCCGAACCCATGCTTCGTCCATGAAACAACCCTCAGCCCCAGAGTCAATCAAGGCACTGCAAGTAGCACCCGAACCGGTCCAGCGTAGATGGACCGACATAGTAGTACAGGATCTAGATGAAGAGACCTGAGTAGTAGCGCTCACCAGTAGCCCTCCGCTTACTGATGGGCTCTGGCCTCTTACTGGACATGAATTAACAAAATGTCCATCAAATCCGCAATAGAGGCACAGGCGGTTGGTGATCCTCCGTTCCCTCTCCTTAGTCGAGATGCGAATCCCTCCCAGCTGCATGGGCTCAGTCTCAGAGCCAGAGGAGGGAGATGGTTGCGATGCGGAGCAGGGAAACACCGTTGATGCGAGCTCTCTTCCACGAGCCTGGTGACGAAGATCTACCCGTCGTTCTATGCGGATGGCGAGAGCAATCAAAGAGTCCACACTGGAAGGAACCTCCCGAGAGAGAATCTCATCTTTGACCACTGTGTGGAGTCCCTCCAGAAAACGAGCGAGCAGCGCCGGCTCGTTCCAGTCACTAGAGGCAGCAAGAGTATGAAACTCTATAGAGTAATCCGTTATGGATCGATCACCTTGGCATAGGGAAGCCAGGGCCCTAGAAGCCTCCCCACCAAAAACTGAACGGTCAAAAACCCGAATCATCTCCTCTTTAAAGTTCTGGTAATTGTTAGAACAATCAGCCCTTGCCTCCCAGATAGCTGTGCCCCACTCTCGGGCCCGGCCAGTAAGGAGTGAAATGACGTAAGCAACCCGAGCTCTCTCTCTAGAGTATGTGTTGGGTTGGAGAGAGAACACAATCTCACACTGGGTGAGAAAGGAGCGGCACTCAGTGGGCTGCCCGGAGTAGCAAGGTGGGTTATTAACCCTAGGTTCTGGAGGCTCGGCAGGCCAGGAAGTAACAGGTGGCACGAGACGAAGACTCTGGAACTGTCCAGAGAGGTCGGAAACCTGAGCGGCCAGGTTCTCCACGGCATGGCGAGCAGCAGACAATTCCTGCTCGTGTCTGCCGAGCATGGCTCCTTGGATCTCGACGGCAGTGTTACGAGCGTCTGTAGTCGCTGGGTCCATTCCTTGGTCGGATCCTTCTGTTATGCAGGTGAATGAGGACCCAAAAGCGACTTGGCGAAAACAGAGTCTTTAATCCAGTAAGAAACTTTACAAAACAAAAAGCATAATACTACTCGTAAAGACGAGAACAGACTGGAGACTTGATCGAGAACTGCAGGTTGCCTCGGGAAGGCACTTGAACCTAGCAGACTCAGACACCTGCTCACCACGCAGCATCTGAGGGAAACACGACACGACAGGGCAAAACATAGACACAGCACGGTGAATTATAGATGAGGATCCGACAGGGCAGGTACGGAAAACAAGGAGAGAAATAGGGACTCTAATCAGGGAAAAGGATCGGGAACAGGTGTGGGAAGACTAAATGATGATTAGGGGAATAGGAACAGCTGGGAGCAGGAACGGAACGATAGAGAGAAGAGAGAGCGAGAGAGTGAGAGAGGGAGGGGGAGAGAGAGGGATAAAAAGAGGGAAAGAACCTAATAAGACCAGCAGAGGGAAACGAATAGAAGGGGAAGCACAGGGACAAGACATGATAATTAATGACAAAACATGACAATATCGCTATTTATGACTTTCAACTCCATGGTTGAAAATTATTTGTTATGCATTTGTGTGATGGGTGCTGTCCTAAGATAATTGCATGGTTTGCTTTCGCCGTAAAGTCTTTTTGAAATCTGACACGCGGCTGGATTAACAAGTTAAGCTTTATTTTGATGTATTGCACTTGTGATTTCATGTCCCACTGATCCGCAAGAAGTTAAATGATGACAAATATTTTCCTCAGTAGGTCACTCCCATAGAATTCTATGGTCACTCCCACTAAGGCCAATTTTAAGTGGTTGATATCCCAGAGTTTTATGTGCTGTGCACAATAGCCTGCAGGTGAGGTTAGTCCAGTGTCAACCTGATCCATAGATTTAGGGCAACATTTTTGTGCGAAGTGCAAAAAATACCATAAACCTCATTATATTCTTGCACTGTGATTTAATCTGAAAATGTTCTTCAACGATGTCTGTTATAAGGAGCGGATTATGTAAGGGATAATCAACGAGAGGCTGTGTGTTCTATGGAAAACAATAAATGACTTGGAAGGTGTGTTCCACTAACGCATAGAGCCCTGAGTTGATAATCTCTTATATACTGTACCATGGCTATAATTTAACACATTTGCCGCTCAAAATGTTTTCATTTGCCAGTAGAAATGTGTTCAATATCCACTGAAGTAGGAAGCAAGTTTACTAGATAGCCACAGTAGTTGCCTTGGTAACCCAACAGACTTGCTAGTTTAGCTAACCAGACCATCAGTCCTAGCTTGCTATTATGAAAATCTAATTCAACAATGTCAATAATGTTTTCAATTCGATTTTGCTACCAAAAGCAGCATGGAACATAAGAATGAACGATAGTGTCATGTTTTGTCATAGATTGTCATGTCTCGTCCCTGTGCTTTCTCTTCTATTCGTTTCCCCCTGCTGTTCTTATTAGGTTCTTTCCCTCCCTCTATCTCTCTCCCTCTCTCTCTCTCTCTCTCTCTATCGTTCCGTTCCTGCTCCCAGCTGTTCCTCATTCTCCCAACTACCTCGTTTACTCTTTCACACCTGTCCCCTATTTTGCCCTCTGATTAAGTCCCTATTTCTCTCTCTGTTTCCGCTTCTGTCCTTGTCGGATCCTTGTTTGATGTTTGCTGTTCTGTGTCCTTGTTCCGTCCTGTCGTGTTTTTGCCTTCTTCAGATGCTGCGTGTGAGCAGGTGTCTCTATCAGCTACGGCCTGCGCCTACCCGGCGACCTGCAGTCTGTGGTCGCATCTCCTGTTGTTCCCCTCTACTGACTAGAGGATTTCAGTTATTCCTGTTTGGACATTACCTGTGAAAGAATTCAGGATTAATCGTTTTTTGTTAAGACTGGAATAAAACTCTGTTTCTGTTAAGTCGCTTTTGGGTCCTCATTCACCTGCATAACAGATAGCCATTGAATTCTACCGTGCTGATATACCGTGCGTTATAGGGAAATAATGCACGCTCTAGAATGGCCTTCAATCAGAAACAAATATTTAACAATGCCATGGTCTAATTGAAAAAACAGAGCAATATATAAATAGTTTCCTCTTCAAAATGCACAAGAAATGTTTCATTGAATTCCCATGATAATGAGGTTTATGGTAAGTTTTCCACTTTGCAGTGACTCTGGTGGTAACAATACCCACACTATTACAATAATCACTCAGTGTGTGTGTGTGTGTGTGTGTGTGTGTGTGTGTGTGTGTGTGTGTGTGTGTGTGTGTGTGTGTGTGTGTGTGTGTGTGTGTGTGTGTGTGTGTGTGTGTGTGTGTGTGTGTGTGTGTGTGTGTGTGTGTGTGTGTGTATGGTATAATGTTTCCTCTATAAAGGACACTGTGTGTGTTTGTTTGACCCTAGTGTAGTGAGTGTTGGGGTTAGAAGTGGCGACATGAGGATTTGAACAGGGTCTGTCACACTGTGCAGCCATACATCATCTGTCCAGTACTAATCTCGTTCCCAGACACTTTCACCCAAAGTCTGGTTTACCAACGCATCAAACTCGGCCTTCGTTAGCCAATACAAAGAGCCAGGAGAAACTCCCGCCGCGTAGACATTGGCTTAATCAGCATAATCTACCAACCAATCATCTTCTACGATGCCTTCCCCCTAACCCTATCCTGTACGCTAGCACACCACAAGCACAGAGCCACTCTTCGCAGTCGTGTGATTTGCTTAAATTAACTTCTTTGAGGTAGGGGGCAGTAGTTTGACGTCCGGATGAAAAGCTTCCCAAAAGTAAACTGCCTGCTACTCAGGCCCAGAAGCTAGGATATGCATATAATTGGTTCTGGCTAGAAAACACTATACATTTTCTACAACTGTTAAAATAATGTCTTTGAGTATAACAGAACTGAAATGGCAGGCAAAACCCAGAGGACAAACCATCCCCCCCAAAAAATGTTCATCCTACCACTGATTTCAATGGTTGGCACTTGTATAATAGGGCAAAATCGTGCCCGATTTCTAGATGTCAACAGTCTTTAGAAAGAGTTTCAGGCTGGTTTTTGGAAAAATTAGCCAGAAATTGTAGTTTTTCTAGGTGGCTCCCATTTTGGCTGTGAATGAGAACCAGTTCTTTGGTATTTTTCTCCGGTAAAGACAATAATGATTCTCCGTCTTAAATGTTATCGTTTATTTGCGTATTAGGGTACCTAATGTTTGATTACAAATGTTGATTGACTTGTTTGGATACGTTTATCAGTAACGTTTGGGATTCACTTTGTATGCATTTTGAAGGAGGGAAAACGAGTGGATTATTGACTGAAGCGCGCCAGCTAAACTGAGTTTTTATGGATATAAAGGAGGAGTTTATCGAACAAAAGGACCATTTGTAATGTAACTGGGACCTTTTGAGTGCCAACAGAAGAAGATCTTCAAAAGTAAGGCATATATTATATCTGTTATGCAGGTGAATGAGGACCCAAAAGCGACTTGGCGAAAACAGAGTCTTTAATCCAGTAAGAAACTTTACAAAACAAAAAGCATAATACTACTCGTAAAGACGAGAACAGACTGGAGACTTGATCGAGAACTGCAGGTTGCCTCGGGAAGGCACTTGAACCTAGCAGACTCAGACACCTGCTCACCACGCAGCATCTGAGGGAAACACGACACGACAGGGCAAAACATAGACACAGCACGGTGAATTATAGATGAGGATCCGACAGGGCAGGTACGGAAAACAAGGAGAGAAATAGGGACTCTAATCAGGGAAAAGGATCGGGAACAGGTGGGGAAGACTAAATGATGATTAGGGGAATAGGAACAGCTGGGAGCAGGAACGGAACGATAGAGAGAAGAGAGAGCGAGAGAGTGAGAGAGGGAGGGGGAGAGAGAGGATAAAAAGAGGGAAAGAACCTAATAAGACCAGCAGAGGGAAACGAATAGAAGGGGAAGCACAGGGACAAGACATGATAATTAATGACAAAACATGACAGTACCCCCCCACTCACCGAGCGCCTCCTGGCGCACTCGAGGAGGAATCCTGGCGGCAACGGAGGAAATCATCAATGAGTGAACGGTCCAGCACGTCCCGAGACGGAACCCAACTCCTCTCCTCAGGACCGTAACCCTCCCAATCCACTAAGTATTGGTGACCCCGTCCCCGAGAACGCATGTCCATGATCTTATGTACCTTGTAAATAGGTGCGCTCTCGACAAGGACGGGAGGGGGGGAGGGAAGACGAACGGGGTGCGAAGAAAGGGCTTGACACAGGAGACATGGAAGACAGGATGGACGCGACGAAGATGTCGCGGAAGAAGCAGTCGCACAGCGACAGGATTGACGACCTGGGAGACACGGAACGGACCAATGAACCGCGGAGTCAACTTACGAGAAGCTGTCGTAAGAGGAAGGTTGCGAGTGGAAAGCCACACTCTCTGGCCGCAACAATACCTTGGACTCTTAATCCTGCGTTTATTGGCGGCTCTCACAGTCTGTGCCCTGTAGCGGCAAAGTGCAGACCTCACCCTCCTCCAGGTGCGCTCACAACGTTGGACAAACGCTTGAGCGGAGGGAACGCTGACTCGGCAAGCTGGGATGAGAACAGAGGAGGCTGGTAACCCAGACTACTCTGAAACGGAGATAACCCGGTAGCAGACGAAGGAAGCGAGTTGTGAGCGTATTCTGCCCAGGGGAGCTGTTCTGCCCAAGACGCAGGGTTTCTGAAAGAAAGGCTGCGTAGTATGCGACCAATCGTCTGATTGGCCCTCTCTGCTTGACCGTTAGACTGGGGATGAAACCCGGAAGAGAGACTGACGGACGCACCAATCAAACGACAGAACTCCCTCCAAAACTGTGACGTGAATTGCGGGCCTCTGTCTGAAACGGCGCCTAACGGGAGGCCATGAATTCTGAACACATTCTCGATAATGATTTGTGCCGTCTCCTTAGCGGAAGGAAGTTTAGCGAGGGAATGAAATGTGCCGCCTTAGAGAACCTATCGACAACCGTAAGAATCACAGTCTTCCCCGCAGACAAAGGCAGACCGGTAATGAAGTCTAGGGCGATGTGAGACCATGGTCGAGAAGGAATGGGGAGCGGTCTGAGACGACCGGGCAGGAGGAGAGTTACCCGACTTAGTCTGCGCGCAGTCCGAACAAGCAGCCACGAAACGGCGCGTGTCACGCTCCTGAGTCGGCCACCAAAAGCGCTGGCGAATAGACGCAAGAGTGCCTCGAACACCGGGATGACCAGCTAACTTGGCAGAGTGAGCCCACTGAAGAACAGCCAGACGAGTGGAAACAGGAACGAAAAGGAGGTTACTAGGACAAGCGCGCGGCGACGCAGTGTGCGTGAGTGCTTGCTTAACCTGTCTTTCAATTCCCCAGACTGTCAACCCGACAACACGCCCATAAGGAAGAATCCCCTCGGGATCAGTAGAAGCCACAGAAGAACTAAACAGACGGGATAAGGCATCAGGCTTGGTGTTCTTGCTACCCGGACGGTAAGAAATCACAAACTCGAAACGAGCGAAAAACAACGCCCAACGAGCTTGACGGGCATTAAGTCGTTTGGCAGAACGGATGTACTCAAGGTTCTTATGGTCTGTCCAAACGACAAAAGGAACGGTCGCCCCCTCCAACCACTGTCGCCATTCGCCTAGGGCTAAGCGGATGGCGAGCAGTTCACGGTTACCCACATCATAGTTGCGCTCAGATGGCGACAGGCGATGAGAAAAATAAGCGCAAGGATGAACCTTATCGTCAGACTGGAAGCGCTGGGATAGAATGGCTCCCACGCCTACCTCTCTGAAGCGCAACCTCGACAATGAATTGTCTAGTGACGTCAGGAGTAACGAGGATAGGAGCGGACGTAAAACGTTCTTTTAGAAGATCAAAAGCTCCCTGGGCGGAACCGGACCACTTAAAACACGTCTTGACAGAAGTAAGAGCTGTGAGAGGGGCAGCAACTTGACCGAAATTACGAATGAAACGCCGATAGAAATTAGCGAAACCTAAAAAGCGCTGCAACTCGACACGTGACCTTGGAACGGGCCAATCACTGACAGCTTGGACCTTAGCGGAATCCATCTGAATGCCTTCAGCGGAAATAACGGAACCGAGAAAAGTAACGGAGGAGACATGAAAAGAGCACTTCTCAGCCTTTACGTAGAGACAATTCTCTAAAAGGCGCTGTAGAACACGTCGAACGTGCTGAACATGAATCTCGAGTGACGCTGAAAAAATCAGGATATCGTCAAGATAGACAAAAACAAAGATGTTCAGCATGTCTCTCAGAACATCATTAACTAATGCCTGAAAAACAGCTGGCGCATTGGCGAGACCAAACGGCAGAACCCGGTACTCAAAATGCCCTAACGGAGTGTTAAACGCCGTTTTCCACTCGTCCCCCTCTCTGATGCGCACGAGATGGTAAGCGTTACGAAGGTCCAACTTAGTAAAGCACCTGGCTCCCTGCAGAATCTCGAAGGCTGATGACATAAGGGGAAGCGGATAACGATTCTAACCGTTATGTCATTCAGCCCTCGATAATCCACGCAGGGGCGCAGAGTACCGTCCTTCTTCTTAACAAAAAGAACCCCGCCCCGGCCGGAGAGGAAGAAGGCACTATGGTACCGGCGTCAAGAGACACAGATAAATAATCCTCGAGAGCCTTACGTTCGGGGAGCCGACAGAGAGTATAGTCTACCCCGAGGAGGAGTGGTCCCGGAAGGAGATCAATACTACAATCATACGACCGGTGAGGAGGAAGGGAGTTGGCTCGGGACCGACTGAAGACCGTGCGCAGATCATGATATTCCTCCGGCACTCCTGTCAAATCGCCAGGTTCCTCCTGAGAAGTGGGGACAGAAGAAATGGGAGGGATGGCAGACATTAAGCACTTCACATGACAAGATACGTTCCAGGATAGGATAGAATTACAAGACCAATTAATAGAAGGATTATGACATACTAGCCAGGGATGACCCAAAACAACAGGTGTGAAAGGTGAACGAAAAATCAAAAAAGAAATAGTCTCACTGTGGTTACCAGATACTGTGAGAGTTAAAGGTAGTGTCTCAAATCTGATACTGGGAAGATGACTACCATCTAAGGCAAACATGGGCGTAGGCTTGTCTAACTGTCTGAAAGGAATGTTATGTTTCCGAACCCATGCTTCGTCCATGAAACAACCCTCAGCCCCAGAGTCAATCAAGGCACTGCAAGTAGCACCCGAACCGGTCCAGCGTAGATGGACCGACATAGTAGTACAGGATCTAGATGAAGAGACCTGAGTAGTAGCGCTCACCAGTAGCCCTCCGCTTACTGATGGGCTCTGGCCTCTTACTGGACATGAATTAACAAAATGTCCATCAAATCCGCAATAGAGGCACAGGCGGTTGGTGATCCTCCGTTCCCTCTCCTTAGTCGAGATGCGAATCCCTCCCAGCTGCATGGGCTCAGTCTCAGAGCCAGAGGAGGGAGATGGTTGCGATGCGGAGCAGGGAAACACCGTTGATGCGAGCTCTCTTCCACGAGCCTGGTGACGAAGATCTACCCGTCGTTCTATGCGGATGGCGAGAGCAATCAAAGAGTCCACACTGGAAGGAACCTCCCGAGAGAGAATCTCATCTTTGACCACTGTGTGGAGTCCCTCCAGAAAACGAGCGAGCAGCGCCGGCTCGTTCCAGTCACTAGAGGCAGCAAGAGTATGAAACTCTATAGAGTAATCCGTTATGGATCGATCACCTTGGCATAGGGAAGCCAGGGCCCTAGAAGCCTCCCCACCAAAACTGAACGGTCAAAAACCCGAATCATCTCCTCTTTAAAGTTCTGGTAATTGTTAGAACAATCAGCCCTTGCCTCCCAGATAGCTGTGCCCCACTCTCGGGCCCGGCCAGTAAGGAGGAAATGACGTAAGCAACCCGAGCTCTCTCTAGAGTATGTGTTGGGTTGAGAGAGAACACAATCTCACACTGGGTGAGAAAGGAGCGGCACTCAGTGGGCTGCCCGGAGTAGCAAGGTGGGTTATTAACCCTAGGTTCTGGAGGCTCGGCAGGCCAGGAAGTAACAGGTGGCACGAGACGAAGACTCTGGAACTGTCCAGAGAGGTCGGAAACCTGAGCGGCCAGGTTCTCCACGGCATGGCGAGCAGCAGACAATTCCTGCTCGTGTCTGCCGAGCATGGCTCCTTGGATCTCGACGGCAGTGTTACGAGCGTCTGTAGTCGCTGGGTCCATTCCTTGGTCGGATCCTTCTGTTATGCAGGTGAATGAGGACCCAAAAGCGACTTGGCGAAAACAGAGTCTTTAATCCAGTAAGAAACTTTACAAAACAAAAGCATAATACTACTCGTAAAGACGAGAACAGACTGGAGACTTGATCGAGAACTGCAGGTTGCCTCGGGAAGGCACTTGAACCTAGCAGACTCAGACACCTGCTCACCACGCAGCATCTGAGGGAAACACGACACGACAGGGCAAAACATAGACACAGCACGGTGAATTATAGATGAGGATCCGACAGGGCAGGTACGGAAAACAAGGAGAGAAATAGGGACTCTAATCAGGGAAAAGGATCGGAACAGGTGTGGGAAGACTAAATGATGATTAGGGGAATAGGAACAGCTGGGAGCAGGAACGGAACGATAGAGAGAAGAGAGAGCGAGAGAGTGAGAGAGGGAGGGGGAGAGAGAGGGGATAAAAAGAGGGAAAGA
>NC_060176.1:2654589-2655904 GCF_021184085.1 Oncorhynchus gorbuscha | reverse complement strand
CAGTAACAACATCTATACTCATACAACAACTCAACAACACAGTTATAGCAGTAACAACATCTATACTCATACAACAACTCAACAACACAGTCATGGCAGTAACAACATCTATACTCATACAACAACTCAACAACACAGTTATAGCAGTAGCAACATCTATACTCATACAACAACTCAACAACACAGTCATGGCAGTAACAACATCTATACTCATACAACAACTCAACAACACAGTTATAGCAGTAGCAACATCTATACTCATACAACAACTCAACAACACAGTCATGGCAATAACAACATCTATACTCATACAACAACTCAACAACACAGTTATAGCAGTAACAACATCTGTACTCATACAACAACTCAACAACACAGTCATGGCAGTAACAACATCTATACTCATACAACAACTCAACAACACAGTTATAGCAGTAACAACATCTATACTCATACAACAACTCAACAACACAGTTATAGCAGTAACAACATCTATACTCATACAACAACTCAACAACACAGTTATAGCAGTAGCAACATCTATACTCATACAACAACTCAACAACACAGTTATAGCAGTAACAACATCTATACTCATACAACAACTCAACAACACAGTTATAGCAGTAACAACATCTATACTCATACAACAACTCAACAACACAGTTATAGCAGTAACAACATCTATACTCATACAACAACTCAACAACACAGTCATGGCAATAACAACATCTATACTCATACAACAACTCAACAACACAGTTATAGCAGTAACAACATCTATACTCATACAACAACTCAACAACACAGTCATGGCAATAACAACATCTATACTCATACAACAACTCAACAACACAGTTATAGCAGTAACAACATCTATACTCATGCAACAACTCAACAACACAGTCATGGCAATAACAGCAACATCTATGTCATACAACAACTCAACAACACAGTTATAGCAGTAACAACATCTATACTCATACAACAACTCAACAACACAGTTATAGCAATAACAACATCTATACTCATACAACAACTCAACAACACAGTTATAGCAGTAACAACATCTATACTCATACAACAACTCAATAACACAGTCATGGCAGTAACAACATCTATACTCATACAACAACTCAACAACACGATTACCAAGGTAGCAACATCTATACTCATACAACAACTCAACAACACAGTTATAGCAGTAACAACATCTATACTCATACAGCAACTCAACAACACAGTTATAGCAGTAACAACATCTATACTCATACAACAACTCAACAACACAGTTATAGCAGTGGCAACATCCTAT
>NC_060176.1:2649332-2651989 GCF_021184085.1 Oncorhynchus gorbuscha | reverse complement strand
ACATTATACACACAAAACATACCCAGACAGGAACACAGGACATTATACACACAAGACATACCCACACAGGAACACAGGCATATAGACCTGGGTTCATTTATACCTCTCATAGTCTATACATACAGTACACTTTCTATGTTTTTGTTGGCCAATATACAGGTTTAGCGCAGAAATGTGTTATTTTATTTACAATTGAAAGAACGTTTTATAACCTTTTATATTGTTTCAATATTCACATTCAATCTCCAACTCTCCCGTAGTAATGAACATGTGCGGCAGGTAGCCTAGTGGTTAGAGCGTTGGACTAGTAACTGAAAGGTTGCAAGATCCAATCCCTGAGCTGACAAGGTAAAAGTCTGTTGTTCTTCCCCTGAACAAGACAGTTAACCCACGTTTCCTAGGCCGTCGTTGAAATAAGAATTTGTTCTTAACTGACTTGCCTAGTTAAATAAAGGTAAAAAATATATAAATATGAAGAGTTGGGATAAGAGAGAGGCAGGCAGATTTTCTCAGTCAGTGTAAATCATGAAACAGCTGGCATCATTTCATGGATAAATATGAAGAATTGGCATTTGAAAAAAGGTCAAATGAAACAAAATGCAGCTAGTTCGAAAATATGTCAATCAATATTTGAATATGTTGGTAACTGATTTAGTCTCGGGCCTAACAAAACCGTGCCAATATTTCCTCAAAACACCGGCTTCTCGGGCATTATCACTTAATTATGTTGTTGTATTGTGTTGTTGTATTGTTGTATTGTGTTGTCGTGATGTTGTATTGTTGTATTGTGTTGTTGTATTGTATTGTAATGTGTTGTTGTATTGTGTTGTTATATTGTGTTGTTGTATTGTGTTTTTGTGGTGTTGCGTTGTGCTTTGTTGTGTTGAGTTTTGTTGCGCTGTTCGTGCCACAAGGCCCAAGGCTGTCAGCATGTTATTAAACATTCTTTAGTTGTGTGGTGGGATCTGTTCAGGAGAATAAAGAGACAGAGAGATATTCAATATCACCTCGTCATTTCTGTTGTGTCCTACAAATGAGTTTTTCTGTTAAAGATAGAGTCTAAACCACTCTCCATCTGGCACTGTGTCTCATAATGAAGTCGAACATGGAGAAGTGTGACAGAAGATATCATGAAGCTGAAATCAGATTACGTTGCAGCTCAGCAGGGACAAGGGGAGGTGAAAAGGCGGATAGATGGAGTGATGGAAGGATGGATGGATGGACAGACAGACACAAGGCCAGCTAGGTCTCTGTGTTCTGGTGTCTAGCCCAAGGTTTCAGCCCTCCTGGAAGTGAGGGAGGGAGGTAGAGGGGGAGGTAGAGACCTGACAACACAAGGCTGGGGGAAGCTAGGGAGGGAGGTAGAGGGGGAGGAGAGGAAGGTAAAGACAGGATATCGTGTGAGAGAAGGAGAGTTGAGACTAACAGACGTCAATCAGAACCAGGCTCCCTGTTGCACACACACCTCCCACTGGGCACACACTGGTTGAATCAACATTCATTCACGTAATTTCAATTAAATGATGTTGAACAAACGTGGAATAGACATTTGAATTGACGTCTGTTCCCAGTGGGCTCCCTCACTCTCACAGAAGGGCATCCTCGCTCAATGATGTAATGCTGTGTGTGTGTGTGTGTGTGTGTGTGTGTGTGTGTGTGTGTGTGTGTGTAGTGCTTAGGGCAAGAGTGGAGGGTCTAGACCTGATGGACTTGGAGATCTGGATTCTCCATTTTATTTTACCTTTATTTAACTAGGCAAGTCAGTTAAGAACAAATTCTTATTTTCAATGACGGCCTAGGAACAGTGGGTTAACTGCCTGTTCAGGGGCAGAACGACAGATTTTTACCTTGTCAGCTCGGGGATTTGAACTTGCAACCTTCCGGTTATTAGTCCAACACTCTAACCACTAGGCTACCCTGCCACCCCACTCCATGTCTTCTCAGAGGAAGGAGCAGCATCAGGGTGGATGTTTCCCTGTAACTGGTCTGGAGGAGAATAAACTGTTATTATCTGGAACAGAATGAACACATATTAACAGGAGAAACAGGACTGTATATCTTCAGAACCATTAGATCATAAAATAAGATCATGTTGAAATAATCATCCCATGACACTAATCATGACAGATCATCTGTAATTGACGTGCTAACCGTCTGACGTAACACACAGCTCCTCTATGAGCCTCCCTTTCTTCTGTAACTAACACACACGCTCACAATGAAGGATCTTTATTTTGTAACGCACCATTTGAGATATCACCAAAAACTAAACGGAGTGAAGAAATGCTCTCAATCAGGTCCTCCTCCATCTGCTGCTTCACACACCGTAGCATACTGCAGACTTCACATTGGTTCTGACACGTGTGTGTTTGTGTGTGTGTGTGTGTGTGTGTGTGACACCATTAGAATCAAGTTGAGAGCAATCCAACCCCATCCCCAATATGAAAAACACCTTGAAACCATCATGTTTTTCTCTCGTCCTGCGACCACCTGCATGTTACACATCACGAGCTGGTACCAGTTAATACATTACACTCATGAAGACCAGATCGTATGGTGGGGTCTAGTAGAGGGCTGAGAGGGAGGGAGGGAGGGAGGGAGGGGAGGGAGGGAGGGAGGAGGGGGAGGGAGGGGGGGGAGGGATGGAGGGGGAGGGA
>NC_060176.1:2601832-2644332 GCF_021184085.1 Oncorhynchus gorbuscha | reverse complement strand
TGGTCTGGTATTCTGTGGGTCTTCCATGATGGGGAGACTGTCCTTGTGGCTGACATATGCACACACAAAGTTGGAGACTCTTAGAGCCCAGAGCCAGGACCCCCAGTCTTAATGCAGCCTGTGACAGTAGGACCCAGTCCAGTCTTAATGCAGCCTGTGACAGTAGGACCCAGTCCAGTCTTAATGCAGCCTGTGACAGTAGGACCCAGTCCAGTCTTAATGCAGCCTGTGACAGTAGGACCCAGTCCAGTCTTAATGCAGCCTGTGACAGTAGGACTCAGTCCAGTCTTAATGCAGCCTGTGACAGTAGGACCCAGTCCAGTCTTAATGCAGCCTGTGACAGGAGGACTCAGTCCAGTCTTAATGCAGCCTGTGACAGTAGGACCCAGTCCAGTCTTAATGCAGCCTGTGACAGGAGGACCCAGTCCAGTCTTAATGCAGCCTGTGACAGGAGGACTCAGTCCAGTCTTAATGCAGCCTGTGACAGGAGGACCCAGTCCAGTCTTAATGCAGCCTGTGACAGGAGGACTCAGTCCAGTCTTAATGCAGCCTGTGACAGGAGGACCCAGTCCAGTCTTAATGCAGCCTGTGACAGGAGGACTCAGTCCAGTCTTAATGCAGCCTGTGACAGGAGGACTCAGTCCAGTCTTAATGCAGCCTGTGACAGGAGGACCCAGTCCAGTCTTAATGCAGCCTGTGACAGGAGGACTCAGTCCAGTCTTAATGCAGCCTGTGACAGGAGGACCCAGTCCAGTCTTAATGCAGCCTGTGACAGGAGGACTCAGTCCAGTCTTAATGCAGCCTGTGACAGGAGGACTCAGTCCAGTCTTAATGCAGCCTGTGACAGGAGGACCCAGTCCAGTCTTAATGCAGCCTGTGACAGGAGGACTCAGTCCAGTCTTAATGCAGCCTGTGACAGGAGGACCCAGTCCAGTCTTAATGCAGCCTGTGACAGGAGGACCCAGTCCAGTCTTAATGCAGCCTGTGACAGGAGGACCCAGTCCAGTCTTAATGCAGCCTGTGACAGTAGGACCCAGTCCAGTCTTAATGCAGCCTGTGACAGGAGGACTCAGTCCAGTCTTAATGCAGCCTGTGACAGGAGGACCCAGTCCAGTCTTAATGCAGCCTGTGACAGGAGGACTCAGTCCAGTCTTAATGCAGTATAAAGTTACTATTTGTCTGTCAGAGGGAGAGGGAGTAGAGTACAGGAGGTTGGTGGCACCTTAATCAGGGAGGACGGGCTCGTGGTAATGGCGAGAGTAGAATGATTGGAATGGTATTAAATACATCATTATTATGAGCTGTCCTCTCCTCAGCAGCCTCCACTGAAGTAGAGCACCATACTCACAGAGAAAACGAGAGAGAGAGCGAGAGAGAAAGATAGGAGTGAGAGAAAGAGACAGAGAGATAGACCGAGAATGAGAGAGATGGATAGAGAAAGAAACAGAGAGAGACCCCTGTGTCCATGCAGAGAAAGACACTACTCCATATGATAACATTTCAGGGATCTGTCCAGGAGGGTCAGGTGATCTGTATTGACCATGTGAGGAAGCTGCAGATACACGCAACTCTTCATCATCTCAGTTTTAAAACCCTCCACTCCTGACAGTGTTCTCAGGGTCTAGACCTCTTTATGACAGAGCTCATACACATGCACACACAGAAGAACGCAGGCACACACACACACGTACACGCACAGACACAGACACAGACACATACACACAGACACACATACAAACAGACACACACATACTGTAGCTCAAAGCAGACTGCTGTGAGGAGATTAACCTGCAACATTCATTAATCACTAGATCTACTCTTCTCTGACAGCTTAGTACAGAACAGACAGACAGACAGACAGACAGACAGACAGACAGACAGACAGACAGACAGACAGACAGACAGACAGACAGACAGACAGACAGACAGACAGACAGACAGACAGACAGACAGACAGACAGACAGACAGACAGACAGACAGACAGACAGACAGACAGACAGACAGACAGACAGACAGACAGACAGACAGACAGACAGACAGACAGACAGACAGACAGACAGGCAGGCAGGCAGGCAGGCAGGCAGTCGGACGGACAGGCAGGTAGGCTGGAAGACAGCTCACCTACTAGACAGATGTCTATACCAGGTAGAGGATAGGAGGGAGGAGAGGAGGGAGGAGGGGAGGAGAGGAGCACATGAGAGGAGAGGAGGGAAATATGTAGGAGAGGGGATAGGAGAGAAGGGATGAGAGGAGAGGAGAGAGTAGGGGAGAAGATGAGGATATCCCTCCATCTGGTCAGTGACCTGGGAGTTACAATCAGGCTGTAACACCACATCTGGTTTGACTTCCAACGGGAAAAGAGGAAGACTAAAACCTGAATGAAAAACTCAACTCAGACTGTTCTGTTCCCCTGCCCTTCCCATGTCAGACAAATGTGACAGTACAGGGGAGCTGATGTTGGGATGTTGTATTGGGATGTTCTCAGATGCCAGGAAGCTCAAAATTCACTTTGAAATTGGATGTCTGTCCATAACCCGGCTTGGGTTTTGCTAGGTCGTTGTGGACGGGAATGGTGGATGGGCATAAACAGCAAGCTACGTCTCCGAAGGTCCCAGCCATATATCTCTCCCCAGCCATATACCTCTCCCCAGTCATATACCCCTCCCCAGCCATATACCTCTCCCCAGTCATATACCTCTCCCCAGTCATATACCTCTCCCCAGTCATATACCTCTCCCCAGCCATATACCTCTCCCCAGCCATATACCTCTCCCCAGTCATATACCTCTCCCCAGTCATATACCTCTCCCCAGTCATATACCCATCCCCTCCCCAGCCAGTCATATACCTCTCCCCAGCCAGTCATATACCTCTCCCCAGTCATATACCTCTCCCCAGTCATATACCCTCCCCAGTCCCCTCCCCAGCCATATACCTCTCCCCAGCCATATACCTCTCCCCAGTCAGTCATATACCTCTCCCCAGTCATATACCCTCCCCAGTCCCCAGTCATATACCTCTCCCCAGCCATATACCTCTCCCCAGTCATATACCTCTCCCCAGTCATATACCCCCCCAGTCATATACCTCTCCCCAGCCATATACAGCCATATACCTCTCCCCAGTCATATACCTCTCCCCAGCCATCCCCAGCCATATACCTCTCCCCAGTCATATACCTCTCCCCAGTCATATACCTCTCCCCAGCCATATACAGCCATATACCTCTCCCCAGCCATATACCTCTCCCCAGTCATATACCTCTCCCCAGTCCCCAGCCATATACCTCTCCCCAGCCATATACCTCTCCCCAGCCATATACCTCTCCCCAGTCATATACCTCTCCCCAGTCATATACCCATCCCCAGCCATATACCTCTCCCCAGCCATATAATTCTCCCCATATACCTCTCCCCAGTCATATACCCATCCCCAGCCATATATCTCTCCCCAGCCATATACCTCTCCCCAGTCATATACCTCTCCCCAGTCCCCATCCCCAGCCATATACCTCTCCCCAGCCATATACCTCTCCCCAGTCATATACCCCTCCCCAGCCATATACCTCTCCCCAGTCATATACCTATCCCCAGCCATATACCTCTCCCCAGTCATATACCCCTCCCCAGTCATATACCTCTCCCCAGTCTCCCCAGCCATATACCCCTCCCCAGTCATATACCTCTCCCCAGCCATATACCTCTCCCCAGTCATATACCCCTCCCCAGCCATATACCTCTCCCCAGTCATATACCTATCCCCAGCCATATACCTCCCCAGTCATATACCCCTCCCCAGCCATATACCTCTCCCCAGTCATACACCCCTCCCCAGCCATATACCCTCTCCCCAGCCATATACCTCTCCCCAGCCATATACCTCTCCCCAGTCATATACCTCTCCCCAGCCATATACCCCTCCCCAGTCATATACCTCCCCCAGCCATATACCTCTCCCCAGTCATATACCTCTCCCCAGCCCCCAGTCATATACCTCTCCCCAGTCATATACCTCTCCCCAGCCATATACCCCTCCCCAGCCATATACCTCTCCCCAGTCATATACCCCTCCCCAGTCATATACCCCTCCCCAGTCAAATATCTCCCCAGCCATACCCCTCCCCATATACCTCTCCCCAGCCATATACCCATCCCCAGCCATATACCTCTCCCCAGTCATACCTCTCCCCAGTCATATACCCCTCACCACACCCCTCCCACCAAACACACTCTACCTGACCAACACACCCCCCATATACCCTCCCCATACTGCCAAACACACATCCTCCCCACCCCCTCCCCAGCCATATACCCCTCCAACACACACCATATACCCCAGCCATATACCCCTCCCCAGCCATACCCCTCCCAGACAAACCCCTCCCCACACTCTCCCCACCAACACACTCTCCCCAGATGACCAACACACACCCCTTTATACTACAAACACACTCTACCTGACCAACACACACCCCAAACACACTCCACCTGACCAACACACACCCCTTTACACTACAAACACACTCTACCTGACCAACACACACCCCTTTATACTACAAACACACTCTACCTGACCAACACACACCCCTTTATACTACAAACACACTCTACCTGACCAACACACACCCCTTTATACTACAAACACACTCTACCTGACCAACACACACCCCTTTCTACTACAAACACACTCTACCTGACCAACACACACCCCTTTACACTACAAACACACTCTACCTGACCAACACACACCCCTTTACACTACAAACACACTCTACCTGACCAACACACACCCCTTTACACTACAAACACACTCTACCTGACCAACACACACCCCTTTACACTACAAACACACTCTACCTGACCAACACACACCCCTTTATACTACAAACACACTCTACCTGACCAACCCACCCCCTTTATACTACAAACACACTCTACCTGACCAACACACACCCCTTTACACTACAAACACACTCTACCTGACCAACACACCCCCCTATATACTACAAACACACTCTACCTGACCAACACACCCCCCTATATACTACAAACACACTCTACCTGACCAACACACACCCCTTTACACTACAAACACACTCTACCTGACCAACACACACCCCTTTACACTACAAACGTACACTTCACAAGCACATGCATGTACACACCCCTCTACCCAGCACACACATACACACTAAACCCCCACATACACACCCTCACTAACACATACAGTACCCCCACATCCACACCCCACCCCTAAACCTCAACCACCTACACACCCCTTATCAGACACATACCACAGCCAGCTCGCGTGCGATGTGGAGAGGGGGTGTGTGGACTTGGCAGCAGTGTGTTTTCTGCTCTCCAAGCCGGGTTTGAAGTGCAATAACATCACTGCCGAACACAAATTGCTGTATAAAAGTAAGACACGCTTCTACCTTGTAAAAAAACACAGCAACAAAAAAACAGAATGTCTAGTCACGCATCTTGGGCAGGTTAGGGAGGGAACACAGCTCTGATGACCCTGGGGTTCTGGCATGGAGAGGAGAGGGGGAGAGAGAAAGAGAGGGAGGGAGAGGGCACGAGGTAGGGAGAGTGTGTGTGTGTGTGTGTGTGTGTGTGTGTGTGTGTGTGTGTGTGTGTGTGTGTGTGTGTGTGTGTGTGTGTGTGTGTGTGTGTGTGTGTGTGTGTGTGTGTGTGTGTGTGTGTGTGTGTGTGTGTGTGTGTGTGTGTGTGTGTGTGTGTGTGTGTGTGTGTTGTGTGTGTGTGCTCTTCCTCTCTTTCTCCATGCCAGAACCCCAGGGTCATCAGAGCTGTGTTCCCTCCCTAACCTGCCCAAGATGCGTGACTAGACATTCTGTTTTCTTGTTGCTGTGTGTGTGCGTGTGTATCTGTGTGTGTGTGTAAGAGAGTTAGGGCCCCTTCCGTGAGCTCTTTCCTAGATAAACACATTTAGAGAGAAGTGTAAAATCAGACTGCATACTGGGTAGAGGACACAGGGCCATGGTGGTTTCCATGTTTGCCAGCTGCCCTGTTGGAGACACATTAAAGGGGCTGCTAATGTTTAAGGAACTGTCAGAAACAAGATTACATTTACTGGATCAGCATTATTAACTGCAGCCTGAAGCCGTTTTTGACAACCCCAAATGAAACGGCAGATAAACCCTGTTGTTTACATTAGAGGTTGGGGAATAATATCCATGTTTTAAAGTTATTACATGAATCACCAGAGAGAGAGAGAGAGAGGTGAGAGGAGAGGTTTATAATAACACACAAATATACACAGGCAGCGTATACACAGGCAGCGTGCACACACACACACTCACAATCAACTCATACATGCGTGCACACACACACACTCACAATCAACTCATACATGCGCGCACACACACACACACTCACAATCAACTCATACATGCGCGCACACACACACACACAATCAACTCACAATCAACTCATACATGCGAGCACACACACACACACACCAAATTGATGGTGGTTATTTAATCTCTCCATTGGCAGGTATTGGGGATGGAGGAAGAGAAGCTTGAAGCATGTATCCATAGAGACTGTCAATTAATCATTATTGGTTGATGTTACCCAGTAGGTTGATGTTAGCAGGTTGGTGAAATGGTCTTATTCATCACAGACAGACAATGTGAGTCAGTGTGATAATGAGAAGTCTGGCTGAGTTGACTCACAGGCCCAGAGAGAGAGAGAGACCAGAGCTGGGCTGATTACTGATCACAGGCCCAGAGAGAGAGACCAGAGCTGGGCTGATCACTGATCACAGGCCCAGAGAGAGAGACCAGAGATGGGCTGATTACCGATCACAGTCCAAGAGAGAGAGAGACCAGAGCTGGGCTGGTCACTGATCACAGGCCACGAGAGAGAGAGAGACCAGAGCTGGGCTGATTACTGATCACAGACCTAGAGAGAGAGACCAGAGCTGGGCTGATCACTGATCACAGACCCAGAGAAAGAGAGACCAGAGCTGGGCTGATCACTGATCACAGGCCCAGAGAGAGAGACCAGAGATGGGCTGATCACTGATTACAGGCCCAGAGAGAGAGACCAGAGCTGGGCTGATAACTGATCACAGACCCAGAGAGAGAGAGAGACCAGAGCTGGGCTGATCACTGATCACAGGCCCAGAGAGAGAGACCAGAGATGGGCTGATTACTGATCACAGTCCAAGAGAGAGAGAGACCAGAGCTGGGCTGATCACTGATCACAGGCCATGAGAGAGAGAGACCAGAGCTGGGCTGATTACTGATCACAGACCCAGAGAGAGAGACCAGAGCTGGGCTGATCATTGATCACAGACCCAGAGAGAGAGACCAAAGCTGGGCTGATTACTGATCACAGGCCAAGAGAGAGAGACCAGAGCTGGTCTGATTACTGATCACAGACCCAGAGAGAGAGAGAGACCAGAGCTGGGCTGATCACTGATCACAGGCCCAGAGAGAGAGACCAGAGATGGGCTGATTACTGATCACAGGCCCAGAGAGAGAGACCAGAGCTGGGCTGATTACTGATCACAGACCCAGAGAGAGAGACCAGAGCTGGGCTGATCATTGATCACAGACCCAGAGAGAGAGACCAAAGCTGGGCTGATTACTGATCACAGGCCAAGAGAGAGAGACCAGAGCTGGTCTGATTACTGATCACAGACCCAGAGAGAGAAACCAGAGCTGGTCTGATTACTGATCACAGACCCAGAGAGAGAGAGACCAGAGCTGGTCTGATCACTGATCACAGGCCCAGACAGAGAGACCAGAGTTGTTCTGATCACTCATCACAGGCCACGAGAGAGAGACCAGAGCTGGTCTGATTACTGATCACAGGCCAGGAGAGAGAGACCAGAGCTGGGCTGATCACAGGCCACAAGAGAGAGACCAGAGCTGGTCTGATCACTGATCACAGGCCCAGAGAGAGAGACCAGAGCTGGTTTGATCACTGAGCACAGGCCCAGAGAGAGAGACCAGAGGCAGTATTTATGTTACATGTATTTAAAATGCATATTTAAATTACTTTTGAGTATTTTGTAATCTGTATTTCACTGGCCTGAACTATATTCCAGTGTATTTTGTAACAAGATACTTTAGATAGCTGTATTATGTATTTTCAAAATACAAAATACTTTTCAACAGTCCTGATAGAAAATGGACTATTTCTTCTAAAATAAGGTGAAATTGAAAAGGCGCTTGGTTCACACATGTATTTGTTCCATTTCTAACTGCACAGGACATCTGACTGAAATAGTCTGTCTATTATGTATTTTCTGTATTTTGAAAGTAAATATCTTTATAAAAATGTATTGTTGACAACAGTATTTGGCATGTTATTTTCCTACATTCTTTAGGGTATTTTATTACAAGATACATGTTGCTGTATCTTTGTCCATCTGAAGGGGTGTGGCTTATTAGAATAATAATATCCATGCTTTCCAAGTGGTCATTTTTACATTTGCATTTTGGTCATTTAGCATCCAGAGCGACATGCAGTCAGTGCATTCAACTAAAGTAGATAAACAACCACATATCAGAGTCATAGCAAGTCAAATGGGTTTTTGTTGTTACCGTTACTAAGAATGTTGTTGAGGTTATTGTTGTATTTTGTTTTGATACATTAGTCTTTAGGGTATTTTGTCATTTTTGCCCATCTCTGCACACACACACTGGATATTGTGACAAAGGAGCCCTGTTTCCCAGTAACAACATGCTGACACATCCCGCCCTGCTCTCCTTTCTCTGGTGCTGGATCCATCAGATGATATTATAAATATTATGCTCCAACGGGTCCAGAATAACCAACTAAAGCTCTTCTGTCTTCCACAATGCGGTTATGACACGTCTCAGGCCTCTTTCTTAAATTATAAGGAAAAGGAATCTCTTTAGTAATAAAATATGTTTGTGAGTCTGGTGTAAAACAAGCTCCTTAGTGAGGGAGAGAGAGATTACAGACAGGACACATGTTAGTGGCAGCCAACACTGTGTGTGTGTGTGTGTGTGTGTGTGTGTGTGTGTGTGTGTGTGTGTGTGTGTGTGTGTGTGTGTGTGTGT
The DNA here is from genome assembly GCF_021184085.1 of Oncorhynchus gorbuscha. NCBI lineage: Eukaryota > Metazoa > Chordata > Actinopteri > Salmoniformes > Salmonidae > Oncorhynchus > Oncorhynchus gorbuscha. The sequence goes on along the minus strand of NC_060176.1, from coordinate 2,635,270 downwards.
GTGTGTGTGTGTGTGTGTGTGTGTGTGTGTGTGTGTGTGTGTGTGTGTGTGTGTGTGTGTGTGTGTGTGTGTGTGTGTGTGTGTGTCATAGAGTGGCAGCCAACACTGTTTTAAAATGGTCATTAAATATTTTTAAACCTGATCCACAGGGTTGATTCCACTCTATTCAGAAACGGCCTCCCAGAGTTATCACGCAATGTTCGTAAAAAACACTCCAATACATCCACATTCATAGTTCATACCTCAGTGAGTCCCTCACTGCTGAGAACAAACCAACTCTGCCAAGGGTGTTTTTTTCTCTGAGTAACCCCAGAGACTGGCCTGTTGAAATCCCTTTAAACAAATGATTTGACCCTATCAAAATGCTGAAAACCTCTTGTCATGGTTCAGACCCATTTCTCAGTGTGGGATTGCAACTGGGTCAATCAAATCAAATCAAATGTATCAAATGTATTTATATAGCCCTTCGTACATCAGCTGAATTCTCAAAGTGCTGTACAGAAACCCAGCCTTAAAACCCCAAACAGCAAGCAATGCAGGTGTAGAAGCACGGTGGCTAGGAAAAACTCCCTAGAAAGGCCAAAACCTAGGAAGAAACCTAGAGAGGAACCAGGCTATGAGGGGTGGCAAGTCCTCTTCTGGCTGTGCCGGGTGGAGATTATAACAGAACATGGCTAAGATGTTCAAATGTTCATAAATGACCAGCATGGTCAAATAATAATAATCACAGTAGTTGTCGAGGGTGCAGCAAGTCAGCACCTCAGGAGTAAATGTCAGTTGGCTTTTCATAGCCGATCATTAAGAGTATCTCTACCACTCCTGCTGTCTCTAGAGAGTTGAAAACAGCAGGTCTGGGACAGGTAGCACGTCCGGTGAACAGGTCAGGATTCCATAGCCGCAGGCAGAACAGTTGAAACTGGAGCAGCAGCACGGCCAGGTGGACTGGGGACAGCAAGGAGTCATCATGCCAGGTAGTCCTGAGGCATGGTCTTAGGGCTCAGGTCCTCCGAGAGAGAGAAAGAAAGAGAGAAAGAGAGAATTAGAGAGAGCAGACTTAAATTCACACAGGACACCGGATAAGACAGGAGAAGTACTCCAGATATAACAAACTGACCCTAGCCCCCCGACACATAAACTACTGCAGCATAAATACTGGAGGCAGAGACAGGAGGGGTCAGGAGACACTGTGGCCCCATCCGATGATACCCCCGGACAGGGCCAAACAGGAACGATATAACCCCACCCACTTTGCCAAAGCACAGCCCCCACACCACTAGAGGGATATCTTCAACCACCAACTTACCATCCTGAGACAAGGCCGAGTATAGCCCACAAAGATCTCCGCCACGGCACAACCCAAGGGGGGCGCCAACCCAGACAGGAAGATCACATCAGTGACTCAACCCACTCAAGTGACGCACCCCTCCTAGGGACGGCATGAAAGAGCACCAGTAAGCCAGTGACTCAGCCCCTGTCAATGTGTGTGTATGTACAGTACCAGTCAAAAGTTTGGACACATCTACTCATTCAAGGGTTTTTCTTTATTTTTACTATTTTCTACATTGTAGAATAATAGTGAAGAGATCAAAACTATGAAATAACACATATGGAATCATCTAGTAACCAAAAAAGTGTCAAACAAACAAATCAAAATATATTTGATATTTTAGATTCTTCAAAGTAGCCACCATTTTGGCATTCTCTCAACCAGCTTCAAGAGGAATGCTTTTCCGTTCACCTACTCTGCGTCTCACAAAGACACGGCGGTTGGAACCAAAAATCGCACATTTGTGTGTATGTATATGACTCCCCCTCCACACACACACACACACACACACACACACACACACATTCACACACATCACACAACAACCACACACACACACACACACACACACACAACACACACACACACACACACACACACACACACAGGTGGTACACACTACCATCTCTGCACTCTTCAGTTTTACAATAGGGACCAGAGCAGTCCCTGATATATCCGGAACTAGACTTTTTAAATATTTTATTTCACCTGTATTTAACCAGGTAGTCCAGTACAAGTTCTCATTAACAACTGCGACCTGGCCAAGATAAAGCAAAGTAGTGTGACACAAACAACAACACAGAGTTACACATGGAATAAACAAATGTACAGTCAATAACACAATAGGAAAAAATCTATAGTGTGTGTAAATGAGGTAAGATTAGGGAGGTAAGGCAGGGGTAAGACTTCATAAATACATCATGGTCCTCATGCTTGTCCCTTTGATTTGTGATGTAAGTTTTTTATGGCTATTTCTAGGATGATAAGGTAAGATAGTTATCAGTGAGTCAAATTGAATTAATTGAAAAGACTAGAAATGTTACAGATCTATACTGTGATGTGACAGCGACAGCGTCCGGTAGAAAAGCGAACTACAATACCAGAAAGAATAATGCAGTACTATGCTGAAACCGGCGTAGTGTTTGGTGGCGCTGTAGAGCTGCGATGTGTTTGTTGTCTCCGAAGACCCGTCAAGATGTCTGACATGGAAGATGATTTCATGTGCGACGATGAAGAAGATTATGATCTGGTAAGCGTAAGTTTACATAATACGTTTCTATTTCCTTGTTTTTTGATGTTTAATCAGAGCTGTTTCCTTAGCTAGTATATTTTCATTAGCTAGGTCGGAGCAGGGGAGTTAGCTAGTTAGGTAGCTAAACTACCTAGATAGATAGCTTGTTCAGCTAACGTTAGCATAAAGGCGAGGATAGCTTGCAGAGTTGCTGCTAGTGCTAGCTAAGCTCGGCTGCTTGACATGGGGGAAACTGAGTTTGCTATAGTATACTGAGTTAGCTTTACTCGTCAATTTATTATAGCATGTTATGTTACCATAGCTAGCCACAAAAATACAACCGTTTAGATAGCTAGGTGTAGATAACTACCCTGTGGCCGCGCATGCGCCGTTGCTGGTTAGAGAAAACAGCTAGTTACTTAGACTCATTAGTAAACAACTATGGCAAGCCGTTATCCCAGTCATAACATCTCTGTCACGTTATCAATTTTTGTTGTGTTAACTCATAGCCAGCTAACTTATGTCCTGAGTTTATGTCTCAACCCAGGAATATTCAGAGGACAGTAACTCAGAGCCAAATGTCGACTTGGAAAACCAGTACTACAATTCCAAAGCACTGAAGGAGGATGACCCCAAAGCAGCTCTCAACAGCTTTCAGAAGGTGGGTACTGGCTACTCACTCGCTCCACTCACTCACAGATTGATGAGTGTACGATGGTAATGTATACTCTCTATTGGCAGGTATTGGAGCTGGAGGGAGAGAAGGGAGAATGGGGGTTCAAAGCCCTAAAACAGATGATCAAAATCAACTTCAAGCTAGTAAGAAATTAAATGCTCTGTGGTGTTGTCTCAAAATGTCTACTCTCCATCTCTGAGTCCGTATGATTAGTGCTTGTGAGTTTTTCTTTATGACATACTGTCATTCCCACTGCAACTTCAATGCCCTGTCTCCTGTCGAACTGTGTGTGTCCTGCAGACCAACTTCCCAGAGATGATGTCTCGGTACAAGCAGCTGTTGACGTACATCAGGAGCGCTGTGACCAGAAACTACTCAGAGAAGTCCATCAACTCCATCCTAGACTACATCTCCACCTCCAAACAGGTATAGACGCAATACCTGGAACTAGAAGAAAAGGGTTTTTGGCCTCAAAGCTCAGATCTTTATTTTGGCTCAAATCTCAAGTGATGTGAACTGTTTGTTATTCCATTTAAAAAAAAACTTTTTATCAATATCAATTACTTACAACTTTTGTCTTATGTGGCCAATAAAGTTACTGACTCTGGGTCAGTCCTATTGGTATGAATGAAGTGGTGGCAGTGGTTCCATGTTCTACATGACTGAGGTGTTAATGTAGGCTGAGGTTCATGTTCTAGATGACTGAGATGTTAATGTAGGCTGAGGTTCATGTTCTACATGACTGATGTGTTAATGTAGGCTGAGGTTCATGTTCTACATGACTGATGTGTTAATGTAGGCTGAGGTTCATGTTCTGGATGACTGAGGTGTTAATGTAGGCTGAGGTTCATGTTCTAGATGACTGAGGTGTTAATGTAGGCTGAGGTTCATGTTCTACATGACTGATGTGTTAATGTAGGCTGAGGTTCATGTTCTACATGACTGATGTGTTAATGTAGGCTGAGGTTCATGTTCTAGATGACTGAGGTGTTAATGTAGGCTGAGGTTCATGTTCTGGATGACTGAGGTGTTAATGTAGGCTGAGGTTCATGTTCTGGATGACAGGTGTTAATGTTGGCTGAGGTTCATGGTCTAGATGACTGAGGTGTTAATGTAGGCTGAGGTTCATGTTCTGCATGACTGAGGTGTTAATGTAGGCTGAGGTTCATGTTCTAGATGACTGAGGTGTTAATGTAGGCTGAGGTTCATGTTCTACATGACTGATGTGTTAATGTAGGCTGAGGTTCATGTTCTGGATGACTGAGGTGTTAATGTAGGCTGAGGTTCATGTTCTGGATGACTGAGGTGTTAATGTAGGCTGAGGTTCATGTTCTGGATGACTGAGGTGTTAATGTAGGCTGAGGTTCATGAGCTGGATGACTGAGGTGTTAATGTAGGCTGAGGTTCATGTTCTGGATGACAGGTGTTAATGTTGGCTGAGGTTCATGGTCTAGATGACTGAGGTGTTAATGTAGGCTGAGGTTCATGTTCTAGATGACTGAGGTGTTAATGTAGGCTGAGGTTCATGGTCTAGATGACTGAGGTGTTAATGTGGGCTGAGGTTCATGTTCTAGATGACTGAGGTGTTAATGTAGGCTGAGGTTCATGTTCTGGATGACTGAGGTGTTAATGTAGGCTGAGGTTCATGTTCTACATGACTGAGGTGTTAATGTAGGCTGAGGTTCATGTTCTAGATGACTGAGGTGTTAATGTAGGCTGAGGTTCATGGTCTAGATGACTGAGGTGTTAATGTAGGCTGAGGTTCATGTTCTACATGACTGAGGTGTTAATGTAGGCTGAGGTTCATGTTCTGGATGACAGGTGTTAATGTAGGCTGAGGTTCATGTTCTACATGACTGAGGTGTTAATGTAGGCTGAGGTTCATGTTCTGGATGACAGGTGTTAATGTAGGCTGAGGTTCATGTTCTAGATGACTGAGGTGTTAATGTAGGCTGAGGTTCATGTTCTGCATGACTGAGGTGTTAATGTAGGCTGAGGTTCATGTTCTGGATGACAGGTGTTAATGTAGGCTGAGGTTCATGTTCTACATGACTGAGGTGTTAATGTAGGCTGAGGTTCATGTTCTGGATGACAGGTGTTAATGTAGGCTGAGGTTCATGTTCTGGATGACTGAGGTGTTAATGTAGGCTGAGGTTCATGTTCTAGATGACTGAGGTGTTAATGTAGGCTGAGGTTCATGTTCTGGATGACTGAGGTGTTAATGTAGGCTGAGGTTCATGGTCTAGATGACTGAGGTGTTAATGTAGGCTGAGGTTCATGAGCTGGATGACTGAGGTGTTAATGTGGGCTGAGGTTCATGTTCTAGATGACTGAGGTGTTAATGTAGGCTGAGGTTCATGTTCTGGATGACTGAGGTGTTAATGTAGGCTGAGGTTCATGTTCTAGATGACTGAGGTGTTAATGTGGGCTGAGGTTCATGTTCTAGATGACTGAGGTGTTAATGTAGGCTGAGGTTCATGTTCTAGATGACTGAGGTGTTAATGTAGGCTGAGGTTCATGTTCTAGATGACTGAGGTGTTAATGTGGGCTGAGGTTCATGTTCTACATGACTGAGGTGTTAATGTAGGCTGAGGTTCATGTTCTGGATGACAGGTGTTAATGTAGGCTGAGGTTCATGTTCTAGATGACTGAGGTGTTAATGTGGGCTGAGGTTCATGTTCTAGATGACTGAGGTGTTAATGTGGGCTGTGGTTGGTTGTTTTATGTGTCACAGATGGACCTGCTGCAGGAGTTTTATGAAACAACGCTGGACGCTCTGAAGGATGCCAAGAACGACAGACTCTGGTTCAAAACTAACACAAAGGTAGGGTGTGTCAAAATAATATCAGCTTTTTCCTAGTGTGCACTCAGTCACTACTTCCCACAAAAATCAAAAAGCAGTGGATTGGTGGAGTCAGGGACTAGTAATTTCCTCACAAATCAATAAAGTGAAGTGAACGAGTGAGAATTGGGACATATGCATGTAGTACACAATGTTTCTGTTTATTTCTATGGGTAGGACAATATCTGATCTGGCAGTTTGTCAGGCCTCTGTGTTTGGGATTTTCTAGAAGTTGTTGTTGTCTCTCAGCCTGTTTTAACTGTTGTCCTCTGGTTGTCTCTCAGCCTGTTAACTGTCGTCCTCTGGTTGTCTCTCAGCCTGTTAACTGTCGTCCTTGTGTTGTCTCTCAGCCTGTTAACTGTCGTCCTCTGGTTGTCTCTCAGCCTGTTTTAACTAAAGTCCTCTTGTTGTCTCTCAGCCTGTTTTAACTAAAGTCCTCGTATTGTCTCTCAGCCTGTTTTAACTAAAGTCCTCTGGTTGTCTCTCAGCCTGTTTTAACTAAAGTCCTCGTGTTGTCTCTCAGCTTGTTTTAACTAAAGTCCTCTGGTTGTCTCTCAGCCTGTTAACTGTCGTCTTTGTGTTGTCTCTCAGCCTGTTTTAACTAAAGTCCTCGTGTTGTCTCTCAGCTTGTTTTAACTAAAGTCCTCGTGTTGTCTCAGCTTGTTTTAACTAAAGTCCTCTGGTTGTCTCTCAGCTTGTTTTAACTAAAGTCCTCTGGTTGTCTCTCAGCTTGTTTTAACTAAAGTCCTCTGGTTGTCTCTCAGCCTGTTTTAACTAAAGTCCTCTGGTTGTCTCTCAGCCTGTTAACTGTCGTCTTTGTGTTGTCTCTCAGCCTGTTAACTGTCGTCCTCTGGTTGTCTCTCAGCCTGTTTTAACTGTCGTCCTCTGGTTGTCTCTCAGCCTGTTTTAACTGTCGTCCTTGTGTTGTCTCTCAGCCTGTTTTAACTGTCATCCTCTGGTTGTCTCTCAGCCTGTTTTAACTAAAGTCCTCTGGTTGTCTCTCAGCCTGTTTTAACTAAAGTCCTCCGGTTGTCTCTCAGCCTGTTTTAACTAAAGTCCTCTGGTTGTCTCTCAGCCTGTTTTAACTAAAGTCCTCCGGTTGTCTCTCAGCCTGTTTTAACTAAAGTCCTCCGGTTGTCTCTCAGCCTGTTTTAACTAAAGTCCTCTGGTTGTCTCTCAGCCTGTTTTAACTAAAGTCCTCCGGTTGTCTCTCAGCCTGTTTTAACTAAAGTCCTCTGGTTGTCTCTCAGCCTGTTTTAACTAAAGTCCTCCGGTTGTCTCTCAGCCTGTTTTAACTAAAGTCCTCTGGTTGTCTCTCAGCCTGTTTTAACTAAAGTCCTTGTTGTCTCTCAGCCTGTTTTAACTAAAGTCCTCTTGTTGTCTCTCAGCTGGGCAAGCTGTACCTGGAGAGGGAGGAATTTGGGAAGTTACAGAAGATCCTCAGACAGCTGCACCAATCCTGTCAGGTACAGTAAGACAGGTGGTAGTCTGAGACAACGCTTAGTCTGATGGGGTTTACACAGCCATCTGAGTAGCTAAGTTCCCAATATGGCTGCTAGCAGTATTTTTGTTGTTGTATACTGGTATGATCTGTTATGTTGTATATCTATGTGCACTGGAGACAGATGATGTTGCATTTATATGGTATGTTATGTGTATATCTGATCTATTATGTGGTATATCTGTATCTATGTGCACTGCAGACAGACAATGTTGAAGATCGGTGGTCTGTTATGTGCATATCTGATCTGTTAAGTTCTATATCTATGTGCAGTGCAGACAAAGGATATTGGGGATCTATGGTCTTTTATGTGTGTGTGATCTGTAATGGTGTATATCTATGTCTCTCTCTAGACAGATGACGGGGAGGACGACCTAAAGAAAGGCACCCAGCTCCTGGAGATCTATGCTCTGGAGATCCAGATGTACACAGCCCAGAAGAACAACAAGAAGCTGAAGGCCCTGTATGAACAGTCCCTGCACATCAAGTCTGCTATCCCTCACCCACTCATTATGGGAGTCATCAGGGGTGTGTTTCCACCGTAGACAGATGAAACCCTGAAGGCAGCATAGCTGTCAACATTATTATATTTTACATTTATTGCATTGGAGCCACACACACAGCGGTTTACATTGAATAACTACATTGACCGTAGAAAAAGAATCCCCCTTCGAATAGTAATTCTATGGTTACGCCTTGTAAACTGACGTGTAGGAAAACTCGGGGAGGTTTGCCACTATCGTGGATAAAACCGATAATATTGTATAAGATGGTAAAAAGATGTGTGTGTGTCAGTCACTGCGTGTGTTTATGTGATGTACTAACAGGCCTGTTCCTGTTTTGTCCCCTTCCCCAGAGTGTGGGGGTAAGATGCACCTGAGAGAGGGGGAGTTTGAGAAGGCCCACACAGACTTCTTTGAGGCGTTTAAGAACTACGATGAGTCAGGCAGCCCCAGGAGAACCACCTGTCTGAAGTACCTGGTGCTGGCCAACATGCTCATGAAGTCTGGAATCAACCCTTTCGACTCACAGGAGGTACAACACTCATTCAATTCAGTTTAGTTTAAGTCCAGTTAATTTAAATGTTATTTATCCCCTTAGAGCAATTACTAACATTATCATTATGGAACCATACACGTGGTGGATGCATCCCGTACCTTTATATTGTTGGAGGCAACATTGCATTAATCACATTCAAATCACCTGCAGCAAACACTGCTTGATAAAGTGTTGTATTACAGTGCCTGTTCTTATTGTGTTTTTCTGTGACAGGCCAAACCCTATAAAAACGACCCAGAGATCTTGGCCATGACAAATCTAGTAAGGTAAGAGCATGTGTGTGCTTCTAGTCATCCATGGCGGTGTTGCTGATATTTTAGGGTAGAAAGCCAAGGCATCAGTTAAACAATAACGTCACTATGTACAACCTATTTCCACTTATTTGTGCTGAGTTGTCAGTCGACCCAAACTGTTATTGTTTTACATCACATATAAGTGGTTGATGGAGGTGAAACATAGTGAAGATACCCTTTAACCACGGGTTCAGCTGTGGCGTCTCTTCAACCTCATTTATGATCAGTCTGGGATCTACGACACAGAGGGTCTGCTCTGTGATTTTGATGCAATTGCAGAAGGAAATGGAACCGCTCCTAGGCTGTGGCTCTGACACCTGTCTCTCAAAATGTAAAACAAGGCTGAGGCCTCCGTGAGCTTGTGTTTGTTTCCCAGACGATGACTGGTTGACAGGTGTAGTTGGAGAGGGGTTTCTGGTATGTCTGCTCTGAACAGTGTGAGAAGCATGAATGCCCTACCGTTCACGGGCTCCACATTCCTTAACACAGCGGATGCTGGATTGAATGGCATCGACCATAAAAAGCCCATTTGAAAGCCATTTGCTCTTTAGCTCTGGTCTCCTCCCTTAACACCATGGGACCACGCAGCCATCATACTGCTCAGGAAGGAGACGCCTTTTGTCTCCTAGAGATGAACGTACTTTGGTGCGAAAAGTATAAATCAATCCCAGAACAACAGCAAAGGACCTTGTGAAGATGCTGGAGGAAACAGGTACAAAAGTATCTGTATCCACAGTAAAACGGGTCCTATATCAGCATAACCTGAAAGGCCGCTCGGCAAGGAAGAAGTCACTGCTCCAAAACCGCCATAAAAAAGCCAGACTACGGTTTGCAACTGCACATGGGGACAAAGATCATACTTTTTGGAGAAATGTCCTCTAGTCTGATGAAACAATAATATAACTGTTTGGCCATAATGACCATCACTATGTTTGGAGGAAAAAGGAGGAGGCTTGCAAGGCGAAGAACACCATCCCAACCGTGAAGCACAGGGGTGGCAGCATCATGTTGTTGGGGTACTTTGCTGCAGGTGGGACTGGTGCACTTCACAAAATAGATGGCATTATGAGGAAGGACAATTGTGTGGATATATTGAAGCAACATCTCAAGACATCAGTCAAGAAGTTAAAGCTTGGTCACAAATGAGTCTTCCAAATGGACAATGACCCCAAGCATACTTCTAAAGTTGTGGCAAAATGGCTTAAGGACAACAAAGTCAAGGTATTGAAAAATCGTGTGTGAGCAAGGATGCCTACAAACCTGACTCAATTACACCAGCTCTGTCAGGAGGAATGGGCCAAAATTCACCCAACTTATTGTGGGAAGCTTGTGGAAGGCTACCCAAAACGTTTGACCTTAGTTAGACAATTTAAAGGCAATGCTACCAAATTCTAATTGAGTGTATGTAAGCTTCTGACCCACTGGGAATGTGATGAAAGAAAAGCTGAAATAAATCACTCTCTACTATTATTCTATAGACATTATAGACATTTCACATTCTTAAAATAAAGTGGTGATCCTAACTGACCTAAAACAGGTAATTATTGCAACGATTAAATGTCAGGAATTGTGAAAGTAAGAATAAATGTATTTGGCTAAGGTGTATGAAAACTTCTGGCTTCAACTGTCTGTCATTATTTTATGGATTGTAATGTCATTATTCTAACCCAGTGACTGTTCTACTGTTGTGTGTCTACTCTCAGCTCCTATCAGAATAATGACATCACAGAGTTTGAGAAGATACTGAAGACCAACCATAGCAGTATCATGGATGACCCCTTCATCAGAGAACACATAGAGGGTGAGTGGTGTTTGTGTGCCTGTGTGTATATGTGTGGGCTTTCTCACATTTGTTGATGAACGAGACATGGAAGTATTGCATTGAAGACGAGGTTTCAACAAACTTGAGACAAACTGTACCAGTATCTGCATATTGAGATGATGTGCCCTGGTGGACGGGGTGAGGGTGCCCTGGTGGACGGGGTGAGGGTGCCCTGGTGGACGGGGTGAGGGTGCCCTGGTGGACGGGGTGAGGGTGCCCTGGTGGACGGGGTGAGGGTGCCCTGGTGGACGGGGTGAGGGTGCCCTGGTGGGGTGCCCTGGTGGAGGGTGAGGGTGCCCTGGTGGACGGGGTGAGGGTGCCCTGGTGGACGGGGTGAGGGGTGCCCTGGTGGACGGGGGTGAGGGTGCCCTGGTGGACGGGGTGAGGGTGCCCTGGTGGACGGGGAGGGTGCCCTGGTGGAGGGGTGAGGGTGCCCTGGTGGACGGGGTGAGGGTGGACGGGGTGAGGGTGCCCTGGTGGACGGGGTGAGGGTGCCCTGGTGGACGGGGTGAGGGTGCCCTGGTGGACGGGGTGAGGGTGCCCTGGTGGACGGGGTGAGGGTGCCCTGGTGGACGGGGTGAGGGTGCCCTGGTGGACGGGGTGAGGGTGCCCTGGTGGACGGGGTGAGGGTGCCCTGGTGGACGGGGTGAGGGTGCCCTGGTGGACGGGTGAAGAGACTCTGATCAGTGCTGTTTTGTCTTATTTTCCAGAGCTGCTGCGGAACATCAGGACCCAGGTCCTTATCGCGCTCATCAAGCCTTACACTAGAATACACATCCCATTCATCTCTAAGGTAAGTCTGAGGACAGCACTGGCATGTGGACTAACTAGCCTGGTCCCAGATCTGTTTGTGTGCTTTTTTGCCAATTCATATGGTCATTGGCATGATGATTTTTACAATAAGAGTTGGTAGGACAGCACAAACACATCTGAGACCAGGCTAGAGTTAATCATTGACTTCACTGTGTGTATTGATAATGTATCTGATAATGAACTTTGCTGAGTAGATCATGTATTTATTAGGTCACTGATGTTGCTGTTTGGATTGATCAAAGTGTAACGCCCTGTGTTCTGTCTCCTCTGTCTCAGGAGCTGAACATAGATGTTTGTGACGTGGAGAGTTTGTTGGTGCAGTGCATATTGGACAAGTAAGTTTGTCCTAGACATGCATATGATCTGTGGCCCAAACTACCATTTAGGAGTGTAGAATCCACTGTTAGGAAAAGTTTTTTGCATCAAACAGACATTCACGCCATGGAAGACTTGTATGTTTTCTCGAGACTCTTCCGTATTTCTATGAGGCTGAATACCTCTTATATACGACACCGAGTGCTCTTCCATTGACAGACTGACCAGGTGAAAGCTATGACCCCTTATTTCACTTGTTAAATCCACTTCAGTCAGTGTAGATGAAGGGGATGAGACTGGTTAAAGAAGGATTTTAAAGCCTTGAGACATGGATCGCTGATGGGTTTCCTGTGTGTATCAGGATGGTCCACCACCCAAAGGACATCCAGCCTACTTGACACAACTGTGGGAAGGAAACATTGGATTCAACATGGGCCAGCATCCCCTTTCGACACCTTGTAGAGTCCAGTCCCTGATGAATTGAGGCTGTTCTGAGGGCCAAAGGGCGAAGGGTGCAACTCTATATTAGGAAGGTGTTCCTAATGTTTTGTGTGCTCTAGGGCTTACCCCATTTAGTCCATTGTTTGGTCAATAGGCTGTTGGTGGACCAGGATCTTTTTTCAGTCGAGTAGTGGTAAATATATTCTAAAGAATGATGACACACGAGACACCTGTCTGATTCACTCCTGTCTGACTGGACTAATCCATTGCAGGCCGCGGGATGGTACACCAGTATCACCAGCAGTACATTTACCATAAATGACCAACATTTCATATCTTTTTTTAATTTATTTTTTATTTCACCTTTATTTAACCAGGTAGGCTAGTTGAGAACAAGTTCTCATTTGCAACTGCGACCTGGCCAAGATAAAGCATATAGCAGTGTGAACAGACAACACAGAGTTACACATGGAGTAAACAATTAACAAGTCAATAACACAGTAGAAAAAAAGGGGAGTCTATATACATTGTGTGCATGAGGTAGGCGAATAATTACAATTTTGCAGATTAACACTGGAGTGATAAATGATCAGATGGTCATGTACAGGTAGAGATATTGGTGTGCAAAAAAGCAGAAAAGTAAATAAATTAAAACAGTATGGGGATGAGGTAGATAAAATTGGGTGGGCTATTTACCGATAGACTATGTACAGCTGCAGCGATCGGTTAGCTGCTCAGATAGCAGATGTTTGAAGTTTGTGAGGGAGATAAAAGTCTCCAACTTCAGCGATTTTTGCAATTCTTTCCAGTCACAGGCAGCAGAGTACTGGAACGAAAGGCAGCCAAATGAGGTGTTGGCTTTAGGGATGATCAGTGAGATACACCTGCTGGAGCGCGTGCTACGGATGGGTGTTGCCATCGTGACCAGTGAACTGAGATAAGGCGGAGCTTTACCTAGCATGGACTTGTAGATGACCTGGAGCCAGTGGGTCTGGCGACGAATATGTAGTGAGGGCCAGCCGACTAGAGCATACAAGTCGCAGTGGTGGGTGGTATAAGGTGCTTTAGTGACAAAACGGATGGCACTGTGATAAACTGCATCCAGTTTGCTGAGTAGAGTGTTGGAAGCAATTTTGTAGATGACATCGCCGAAGTCGAGGATCGGTAGGATAGTCAGTTTTACTAGGGTAAGTTTGGCGGCGTGAGTGAAGGAGGCTTTGTTGCGGAATAGAAAGCTGACTCTTGATTTGATTTTGGATTGGAGATGTTTGAAATGAGTCTGGAAGGAGAGTTTACAGTCTAGCCAGACACCTAGGTACTTATAGATGTCCACATATTCAAGGTTGGAACCATCCTGGGTGGGGATGCTGGTCAGGCGTGCGGGTGCAGGCAGCGAACGGTTGAATAGCATGCATGTGGTTTTTACTAGTGTTTAAGAGCAGTTGGAGGCCACAGAAGGAGTGTTATGGCATTGAAGCTCGTTTGGAGGTCTACATTGTTTGGTTACTGTCATTTATTTGAATGCGTTCACAATATTATTATTCCAGTCTTACCGTTGTCATTGTAGGAATGGACACATTGTTAGCCGAGTGTGTGCCAATTTGGGGATCGGATAGTATTTCTGATTGTCTTAACTCCCCATCACTGTGGAGCTTCTCAAATAAATGTTTTCTTCGCCTTCAACAGCAAGTAAACAAAGTCTGTTTTTACATCCATTGAGAATGAAAATAGTTTCTCAACGTAGCCTATTTAAAAAATATTTCCAGCTCTTTCGATAACCACTCGGCATGAAAGAGGGAAAAATGTAATTACCTGATCGGGTGGAAACGTCATAAAGGCCCACCTGATTACTTCATGTGATTTTATAGGAGATTTATTTTTATCAGGATTTTTTCTACCTGCGGGCTGCAGTGTTTTCATTTGTTGGCATTATGTAGGCTATTTTTACCTATTGGCAATAGAAGTTACTTTTTTCATTAGGTATAATTCTTATTGACCACATGACATTGATTTTGAGATTTGAAGACTTTATTATAAATTAAACTGTTTTACAAAAATGTGCATATTAAAATCATAACTGGCACGCAGATCAGTAGAAATTATATAATAACTTTCCAATCCACATAGAAAAGGGTGATGACCGTTGGTGTAGCTTATTACAGGCTACTTCAGGAGCCTAACGGCAGAAGCTGCAGAGGCCAGCAGCAGCGGGAAGAGGAGGGTCTGGTTGGGAATAGGTTTTTGTCTTTCTGGTTAGGCTATATTGATCTCTGGCTCCCTCTTTGGTAATTTGTGTCTTTATTTTTAATTGCAGTGCTTAAAGCATCAGACATGCTCAGTAGTCAACATATAGTTGATTTTATTCTAACAATAGGGTGTGTCTATATATGTAAAAATAAACAAACTATTTTTGTTGTTGGGACAGCCCTAGTATACTCAGTGGTCCTCTGTAGCTCAGTTGGTAGAGCATGGCGCTTGTAACACCAGGGTAGTGGGTTCGATTCCCGGGACCACCCATACGTAGAATGTATGCACACATGACTGTAAGTCGCTTTGGATAAAAGCGTCTGCTAAATGGCATATATATTATTATATTATAGTGTACCTGGCTGACAGAGGCATCACAAGACGAAGCAAAGCATGTTTCTTGTGCATGTGTGTTAAGACATGTTTCGTCTACTACGGGGATCATTTGAATTTCTCAGTTCCTCATAGTTTCCACCCTGCACCTTGAGGAATGCAGGAGGCCAGCATGAGTCTCTGTCTCTCTCTCTCTCTGTCTCCCCCCCCCTGTCTCTGTGGTGCTATTCTTCCCTGTTTAATTTATTGCAGATCTGTAATTTATTACTGGTTTCATTATTTAGTTTAGAAGTAGTGTATTGCACACATTCAGTAACTTGCAGGCTACATGAAGTAAACTGATGAAAGATACCTGTAAACTGTTGATTGCTCCCGCAGTTTTATTGTGCAACGTTTTGACCCAAAGGTCCTTGTCAGCCGGATCAAGATCTATTGATCAAAACGTTGGGCAAATAAAACTTTGGGAGAAATCAACAGTTTGCGGGTATCTTATCTAGTATGTCTTTATTATTTCCCATGCTACTGTAGCAGACTGCTGTGCATTGTTTACTACCCTCAGCCTGATCAGATCTACAGCCAGTCAACTGGAACAGTTGACATTTGACACTGCATTCCCACTGTTGTCACGGAGCTCAACAGAATATGTACTGTATGTAGTGAAATGTGGAGGTGGTGGAATGTGTTCATCAGAAAGCTTAGTGTAGATGTGATAATTGGTTGAGAGAGAGTACAAATATCAGTGGTTCGGGTGCTTGACAGAAACCAAACAGTGAAAGAAGTTCAACAATGACTCCAGCTAATGCTATCCACAGTGATTTGTGTCATTTGAACCATAATCAAATGCAAATATTGATGTTGTTGATCCCATTTTTATATAAAAATGCATTGTTTTATACAATATTGTTTCATCCATTTCTAAATGTTTTCCTGACCAAGATGGAAAGAATGTTTAGTCATGTTGCTAGGATGCCAATGTCCATTCTTGTGTTGTATTTATTGAACCATTGTTCTGTTCTCTCTTGTGCTGTGGTTTCCTCCCTGTAGCACCATCCAAGGCCGTATCGACCAGGTCAACCAGCTGTTGGAGCTAGACTACCAGAAGAGAGGAGGGGCGCGCTACACTGCCTTAGACAAATGGACTAAACAACTCAACTCTCTCAACCAAGCCATCGTCAGCAAACTCACATGATTCTGACTGATGTGACAATGGACAGCACTGAAAGATAGGAAGGAGAATCTCCATCAACTGTTCCAATGTGTCAGAATAGAAACCAGACGATCCAGTGTGGATGGGCTGAGCGGAGAGGAGCTCCACAGCAGCACAGAGATGTTTTGTGATCTGACACTGCGTTTCCTAGAGAAGGAGATATACTGCTTTCTAGAAGACATCAGCGCTCTTTAAGGGACATCTCGGTTTACGTCAAGCCCTTCGTGTTTGTTTTTCACAAGACTTTAGTAGAATGATTTAAGAAATATCACTGTCAACACCTTTTTAAAAGTGCTGTATTTTTTTGTGGTGGGCAGTTTGAGTACAATAACACAATGGTTTATTAGTGCCTGTTGACTGGCAGCTGGTGTTGGGAAACCTTTTTCACAACATGTAGCGGCAGCATTGCATTCACGTTGGCGGTTGTGAATAAAACAAACTAATGTTCTCCAACTGTGTTTACTGTATATGACATTTCTATGTAGGTCTAGATACCGTCTACCTTTTAGCTCTCATGCTAACATTGGTTCCATACTATATTATTTGTAAATATCGGTATTATTTGGTATTTGCAACAGACTCCTGTTCTTAGTGTTAGTCAATTGTTTGTGTGCAGAAAGTTATGAATAGATAGATAGATTCACTCCCATCACTGAAAATGTATGTCATCCATCACATTGCATACAGAACAGTAGCAAAGCAGAAATCTGTTAGAATTATTATCCAAAAGTTGATTCAGTGTTGTAGGCTAGACATACAGTTGAAGTCGGAAGTTTACATACACTTTGGTTGTAGCAATTAAAACTCGTTTTTCAACCACTCGACAAATGTCTTGTTAACAAACTATAGTTTTGGCAAGTCGGTCAGGACATCTACTTTGTGCATGACACAAGTCATTTTTCTAACAATTGTTTACAGACTAATTATTTAACTTATAATTCACTGTATCACAATTCCAGTGGGTCGTAAGCTTACATACACTAAGTTGACTGTGCCTTTAGCTTGGAGAATTCAAAAAATGATGTCATGGCTTTCGAAGCTTCTGATAGGCTAATTGACATAATTTGAGTCAATTGGAGGTGTACCTGTGGATGTATTTCAAGGCCTGCTCTCAAACTCAGTGCCTCGCCTCTTTGCTTGAAATCATGGGTAAATCAAAAGAAATCAGCCAAGACCTCAGAAAAATAATTGTTAACCTCTGCAAGTCTGGTTCATCCTTGGGAGAAATGTCCAAACGCTTGAAAGTACCACGTTCATCTGTACAAACAATAGTATGCAAGTATAAACACCACGGGACCACGCAGCTGTCATACCGCTCAGGAAGAAGATGCGTTTTGTCTCCTAGAGATGAACGTACTTTGGTGCGAAACGTGCAAATCAATCTCAGAACAACAGCAAAGGACCTTGTGAAGATGCTGGAGGAAACGGGTCAAAAGTATCTATATCCACAGTAAAACAAGTCCTATATCGACATAACCTGAAAGGCCGCTCAGCAAGGAAGAAGCCACTACTCCAAAACCGTCATGTAAAAGCCAGACTACGGTTTGCAATTGCACACAGGGACAAAGATCAAACTTTTTGGAGAAATGTCCTCTGGTCTGATGAAACAAAAATAGAACTGTTTGGCCATAATGACCATCACTATGTTTGGAGGGAAAAGGAGGAGGCTTGCAAACTGAAGAACACCATCCCAACCATGAAGCACGGGGTGGCAGCATCATGTTGTGGGAGTGCTTTGCTGCAGGAGGGACTGGTGCACTTCACAAAATAGGGAGGAAAATTATGTGGATAAATTGAAGCAACATCTCAAGACATCAGTCAGGAAGTTAGAGCTTGGTCACAAATGGGTCTTCCAAATGGACAATGACCCCAAGCATACTTCGAAAGTTGTGCCAAAATGGCTTGAGGACAACAAAGTCAAGGTATTGGAGTGGCCATCACAAAGCCCTGACCTCAATCCCATTGAAGATTTGTGGGCAGAACTGAAAAAGTGTGTATGAGCAAGGAGGCCTACAAACCTGACTCAGTTACACCAGCTCTGTCAGGAGGATTGGGCAAAAATTCACCCCACTTATTGTGGGAAGCTTGTGGAAGGCTACCCAAAACGTTTGACCCAAGTTAAACAATTTAAAGGCAATGCTACCAAATACTAATTGAGTGTATGTAAAATTCTGACCCACTGGGAATGTGATTAAAGAAATAAAAGCTGAAATAAATCACTCTACTATTATTCTGACATTTCACATTCTTAAAATAAAGTGGCAATCCTAACGGACCTAAAACAGGTAATTTTACTAGGATTAAATGTCAGGAATTGTGAAAAACTGAGTTTAAATTACTGCAGCTGCTTTACGCAACAAAAAAATATATACTTTTTGCACAGTAGGCCTATTTATCCTGGTCCTTCAAATCTTATCAGTGACAGACGCCGAAGGCAAAGACGAACATTGTGTGAGACTGTGGGCTTTCCGTCCCGGATGACCATCCCCTCTGCCATTCCATTCCTACGTTGACACATTCAGAGCTAGCCGAGCTAGCTAGGCAGCAACAGTTCAACTAGGCAGAGGTAAAACAGGGTGTGTTTCACACAAATGGCTCAACATTTACAATGAAGAAAATTAAATCACCTATATCTTGACGACCACTGCGTGCTCAATGACGGTCTGCCGCGGTCTCAGCGATTGACATGGACTCTTGTGATAAGGTAAAGACGGATTTTCTCTGCGAAGTAATGACGGAACCGATTATGTCTGGTAACGGCACAACTAGCTTTAGTTAGCTAATGGGAATATGAAGCTAGCTAGCTAGGCCCAAAACGTATCTGCAGGTAACAATGTCCCTTTTAATGTTTTAGAAGTGTCCGTGAGTTTATCCGATGTTTGATTATTGTCAATGATTTGTCATCTAACGAGATCACTACGCGTACTAGGCATGCGTGTAAGTAAAGACAAGTGAACTAGCTAACTAGCCAGTTAGCTAAGCAGCTTTTATACGCTTGTCATTTTGGATGGCCAATATCTCATCTGTTCTCCCTGATATGCTGATCTATGTACTAGATATGTTTTAATTGAGGCTAACTGTATTGATAATCTAACTAAACTAGTTACAGTACCTATACTGTCACAACGTGTTGACATTAATGACCGTTCATGTCAACATATCGGTTGACATGAACTGACTTAGCTATCTGGTAAACTTTGATGTTTGACACACCGTTAAATAACTAGCTAGATAGTTATTATAATACGGACCAGGGTAAGTTAACTAGCTAGGTAGTGACCAGTTACCAGAAACCTCCAGTCTGCAGTGAGTGTGTGGTAGATTGTTGACAACTAACTAGCCCGCTGATTCGCTCTGGAGGAATGTCCGGTTCTTTTGCATTTGAATCGCATTCCATTGAGTGACTCCTGCTGCGCATAGGGCAACTTAACTATGATGCAAGTTAGCTACTCTATTATGTGGTCTAACTTACTGTAAGTGCCCATTTAAAATGTCATATTTTAGGCTTAATTCCATGACAGTATATGGCACCATAGTTTAGGCCACAGAGGGCTGCCATCTAGTATACTGCAGGGTATTGTTTTCAGCTGGCTATTTCTTGAACTGAGTTGTTGGTTAAGGGTTTGACAGTAAGCATTTCACAGTAAGGTCGACACCTGTTGTAATCGGCGCGTAAAATGTGATTTGATTTGGATGAAGTCCTCCTGTGTCACCATCAGATGCCACATCGGCTGAGTTTTGGTCCACAGTGATGTGATGATGGTGCATGGGAGACTCAAGGACCCAAGATGGTTTCATGCTTGTGATATATTTTTCAAAATGTAGTGTACATGCACACACTGGAGCTCGCTCATCCACCCACCACTCTATTGCTCCCTCTCTTGCCCCCTCCCATTCAACAACAGTGAAAGAACAATACAACTTCTCTCTTTCCAGCTGAGAATGTTAGAAGACAATGAATCGGAGACAAAAGCTTGAATGGATAAAGGGTTTGATGGTTGATGGCCCAGTAGTCCCACCCAGTTTTGCCAGGCCAGTGCTGCCCTGGCTTTTTCACCACACATCTGGAGCTGAGCTCCACTTATAGAAGCAATTAGGGTTAAGTGCCTTACTCTAGGGCACATCTACAGATTTTTCACCTAGTCGGTTCGGGATTCGAACCAGCGAACTTTCAGGGTGACTGGCCTTACCCTCTAACCGCTAGGCTACCTGCTAATGCATCTTCCATAATCGCTGCTATTCTCTCTCTTCCTCGCTCTAACACGCATACACACACACACACGTCAACCTGCAGCCTTTTCCACAATCGCTGCTATTCTCTCTCTTCCTCGCTCTAACACGCATACACACACACACAACCTGTCCAACCTGCAGCCTTTTCCATAATCGCTGCTATTCTCACTCACATCCCAGGCGCTAATCAATCACATACAACTCCGTCTGAACAAACAACCTACACCTTCACACCAGCGGAATGGAGAATGGCACCCAGAGTTAAAGAACCCAGACCTGGACACAGCCAGGGACTTCCTGGCTGAATCTCCCCCAGCCAGGGCATACATGTTTGGAGTCTCCTTTCCCTGGTGGACTAGGGCTGGAGTCCTATAGTAACTGACTCTGTTGTAGCTAGTTGTGTAATTGGCTTATCCTGGTTGGGCCACCATCCTCACTCCTCAACTGATCCTCTCAGGCCTAATCCTGTAACTGTCTCCCCTGTCACCTATAGCCAGGCCTACCTCCTGTAACGTCACCTATAGCCAGGCCTACCTCCTGTAACGTCACCTATAGCTAGCCAGGCCTACTTCCTGTAAAGTCACCTATAGCTAGCCAGGCCTACTTCCTGTAGCTAGCCAGTCACCCTATAGCTAGCCAGGCCTACTTCCTGTAACGTCACCTATAGCTAGCCAGGCCTACCTCCTGTAACGTCACCTATAGCTAGCCAGGCCTACTTCCTGTAAAGTCACCTATAGCTAGCCAGGCCTACTTCCTGTAACGTCACCTATAGCTAGCCAGGCCTACTTCCTGTAACGTCCTTTATACAAAGTAGCCAACCCCGTCACCTAAAGTTTAAATTTACCAACCTCTCCTCTATCAGCATCCTTGTCATCTAAAGTAACACAACCAACCCCTCTGTTTTGTGTAACTAACTTCACGTAATTATCTAAAGTAACCAGCTCTCTTTAGAGTAGTCCTAACCATCAAACCTCATATGGAAACAAATCATGGTTAATTTAAAATGTCATATTTTTCACTAGGCTTAATTCCATGACAGTATATGGCACCATAGTTTATGCCACAGAAGGCTGCCATCTAGTATACTGCAGGGTATTGTTTTCAGCTGGCTACGTCACCCCTAGCGCTCTGTGTTGACCAGTCAGGACCCCTGGATCTATCAGATGTCAGCCCACACTGCCCACGGACAGTACAGTAGCACTGGGAAACAATGGCGGTGTGTGTGGTGTGTGTTCACTGCTGTACTGATGCTGGATTCATACATTCCGACCCTGGCTGGGAGAATGGAGTGTCTTTGTGTCGTGAACTCGTGTCAACTCTCCCTCTTCCTTTCCTCCTCTCAGAATGAAAGGGGTGGATGAGGTTGATCTATCCTCTGACCGCAGCTGCCCGCCCCAGTGATAGGTCTGGACTCCATCTCAAATGGCACCCTATTGAGCTCTGGTCAAAAGTAGTGTACTATGAAAGGAATAGGGTGCCATTTGGGACTGAAGCAGCAAGTCCCGATGTGTCAGCTGGGCAGGAAGGCCTGTGATTCAGTCAACATGATGTCAATGGTCAGTTTTGATAAGAGGTGAACCTAGATAAACAGTCCAATGGTCATGACTTAGTAGTCAGACCCAGTTCAGTGTTTCCATATCAGTGTTTAAAGTCCCCTGAAGCAGCATTCATCAGGACTACAAACAAACATTAATTCAATTGATAGCAAAATGTGATTTGGTCGAGGCAACAGAGCAGGGTGGGGGGAAGAGGAGAGGGAATAGTGGTGAGGGGTTGTAGAGATGGTCTGTGTTTCTTCAGTTTCACCCAGAACCCACCCACCCATCCAGACAGACAGACAAGTAAAAGCTCATTGAGAGTGCTTTGACTACATTCCTTTAAGACACTGAGCTGTTGACCTGTTGTAAATATTTCCCAGCTTTGACCCAGGCTGTCATCCTGTTATTGTCCCATCTAGTGGCCTACAGTATCTTTCCACTCTTCCAATCCACTGATGATACCAATACTAGAGCAGTAGGCTGCATCTCATCTGACCTATCCAAACCCTGGAGGACATTGTTTCAAACAATGGATAATTGTCATCCTTTGTATTTTATTTTCAGAGAGGTAGGCCTCTGTTGATTTGACATGGTACTGTGGTTTGTGATGTGTCGGGTAGCTGTACAGGTATGTTTGACACATACTTTGTGACACACATTTTATGATGGATATTTTATGACTAGAGGTCGATCGATGAATCGGAATGGCCGATTTCAAGTTTTCATAACAATCGGAAATCTGTATTTATAAAAATAAAATAAATAAATAAATTTTTTTTTTTCTTTACTTAATCTTTATTTAACTCGGCAAGTCAGTTAAGAACACATTCTTATTTTCAATGACGGCCTAGAAACGGTGGGTTAACTGCCTCGTTCGGGCAGAACGACAGATTTTCACCTTGTCAGCTCGGGAGATCCAATCTTGCAACCTTACAGTTAACTAATCCAACGCAATAACAACCTGCCTCTCTCTCGTTGCACTCCACAAGGAGACTGCCTGTTACGCAAATGCAGTAAGCCAAGGTAAGTTGCTAGCTAGCATTAAACTTATGTTATAAAAAACAATCAATCATAATCACTAGTTAACTACACATGGTTGATGATATTACTAGATATTATCTAGCGTGTCCTGCGTTGCATATAATCTGACTGAGCATACAAGTATCTAAGTATCTGACTGAGCGGTGGTAGGCAGAAGCAGGCGTGTAAACATTCATTCAGACAACACTCTCATGCGTTTTGCCAGCAGCTCTTCGTTGTGCATCAAGCATTGCGCTGTTTATGACTTCAAGCCAAGCATTGCGCTATTTATGACTTCAAGCCTATCAACTCCCGAGATGAGGCTGGTGTAACCGAAGTGAAATGGCTGGCGAGTTAGAGCGCGCTAATAGCGTTTCAAACTTCACTCGCTCTGAGCCTTGGGGTAGTTGTTTCCCTTGCTCTGCATGGGTAACGCTGCTTTGATGTGGCTGTTGTCGTTGTGTTGCTGGTTCGAGCCCAGGGAGGAGAGGGATGGAAGCCATACTGTTACACTGGCAATAGTCTACGGTTAATTAAATACTAATGTAGAGGGAAATAGTCCTATAATTCCTAGAATAACTACAACCTAAAAATTTCTTACCTGGGAATATTGAAGACTCATGTTAAAAAGAACCACCAGCTTTCATATGTTCTCATGTTCTGAGCAAGGAACTGAAACGTTAGCTTTCTTACATAGCGCTTATTGCACTTTTACTTTCTTCTCCAACACTTTGTTTTTGCATTATTTAAACCAAATTGAACACATTTCATTATTTAGTTGAGGCTAAATTGATTTTATTGATGTATTATATTAAGTTAAGTGTTCATTTAGTATTGTTGTAATTGTCATTATTACAAATACATTTTAAAAATACAACCGGCCGATTAATCGGTATCAGATTTTTTGGTCCTCCAATAATCATTATCGGCGTTGAAAAATCATAATCGGTCGACCTCTTTATGACCTGTATTATTTTGACATTTCATCACAGCCTTCCTCCCCTCCACACCCACGCACACCACACACATACATACCACACCCACGCACACCACACACACACATACATACCACGCACACCACACACACACACATTCATACCACACACACGCACATTCATACCACGCACACCGCACACCACACACACACACATTCACACATTCACACGCACACCACACACACACACATACATACCACACACACGCACACCACACACACACACATACATACCACACACACGCACACCACAAACCACCACCTCTGTACCTGTGGCATGATAGCAATAGAGGTAGGCCCACAGAATTAAATAGAACAATTGAATTAAAGGATCTTTATGGGTAGGCTGTGTCCTAGTTGACATTGTCTTTAGAGACCTTATGTAACACATAGTTAGCTACTAGTGTAATCTCTCTGGGAAGAATGAGCAGCTAAATATAGCTGGCCCATAAAGTTCTCCTGAAGATGCTGGGTGACTGAGTCATTACCACCCCGGGTCTGCTGGTTGCTCTCTGGTGGCTCTGAGGTGAAGTTTCCCCTAGGTACAGATCTAGGATCAGCTTCCCCTCCCCCAATCCTAACGTAAACCAATAGTGGGGGAAATGCAAAACTAACTCAAGATCAGCATCTAAGGGGCACCTTCAGGGCCAGACTTGGACCAGGCAGGTCCATAGGAAAGGAATGTCTCAGGACAGAATGCTGATGGTAGGAGTGCTACCTAGTGTTTAATGTTAGTGGTAGCTGGTAGGGAGAGGGGCTCTTTGGAGGAAAGGGGCAAAAAATGTTTACCAATGAAGCATAACAGTTCCAAGGCACTCCCTAAAATGCTGTATTGTGTTGGCATAACTTAATAGGAAGGGTTAGGCTGAAAGCACAGGTATTGGACTGTGTGTTCTAAGGCCCTCAGTCAGTCATGTTCTCTGAGTACAAGGAAACAGTCCTCTGCTCTCCACACCACTCTGATCTGATCAGTGTCAGACCAACCAGGAAGTGTTTCTATTGCACCAGGTTACATGTTGCTGTGTCTGTCTGCTACACTCACACGTCCCCTGATCACACTGCTCTAAGGTCAACACTTTGTTATGCTTTCATCGTCTGTGACCGACCTGGCACCCTATTCCCTATATAAGTAAATAGCCTTGTTCACATTAAAACAGCCCATAGCGCAGGAGCCTATCGCCTGCTTCGTTAGGCAGCTTGATGTACTGTAGGTAGCCAGGTAGCCTAGTGGTTAGAGTGGCTAACCAGCAGGTAGCCTAGTGGCTTTCGGTTACTAGTTCGGCCAGTAACCGAAAGGTTGCTAGATCGAATCCCCGAACTGACAAGGTGAAAATCTGTCGTTCTGCCTCTGAACAAGGCAGTTAATCCACTGTTCCTAGGCCGTCATTGTAAATAAGAACCAATTCCTAACTGTCTTGCCTTCTTAAACAAAGGTTAAATAAATAAAAAATACCCCTGGGCAGGATGCTATTCTATGTTCCCTGGTCAAAGTAGTTCACTATTGTAATAAAGTGTATTTTCAGAGACAGCCATTGACTCCAACTCTCCATTCTCAGATCCAGTGAAAAGTTGTTTCTCTTGTTGCCAGTTGTTTCATTTGTCGTGAAGGAACCAGTTCTGTTGTTTTGGCTGTGTCGTGGAGATGTTGCCAGATGAAGTCATGATTTATGTTAATAATTAGTCTAGCCTTGGCACCCTATTCTATTCTCGCTGGGTGAAGTAGCGAGCTGCTCCTTAGGTAACATACCTACTCAGACTTTCCTGAGTCTGTCTGGTGCGTTGCGAGGTGATTCTGTCCAGTCAGGTCCTCTCCTGTCAGGTCCTGTCCTCTCCCTCCTGACAGGTCCTGTCCTCTCTCTCCTGACAGGTCCTGTCCTCTCTCTCCTGACAGGTCCTGTCCTCTCTCTCCTGGCAGGTCCTCTCCTGTCCTCCTCCTCCTGGCAGGTCCTCTCCTGTCCTCTTCCTCCTGGCAGGTCCTCTCCTGTCCTCTTCCTCCTGGCAGGTCCTCTTCCTCCTGGCAGGTCCTCTCCTCTCCTCTCCTCTCCTGGCAGGTCCTCTCCTGTCCTCTCCTCTCCTGGCAGGTCCTCTCCTGTCCTCTCCTCTCCTGGCAGGTCCTCTCCTGTCCTCTCCTCTCCTGGCAGGTCCTCTCCTGTCCTCTCCTCTCCTGGCAGGTCCTCTCCTCTCCTGTCCTCTCCTCTCCTGGCAGGTCCTCTCCTGGCAGGTCCTGTTAGGTCCTCTCCTGTCAGGTCCTCTCCTGTCAGGTCAGGTCCTGTCCTCTCCTGTCAGGTCCTGTCCTCTCCTGTCAGGTCCTCTCCTCTCCTGTCAGGTCCTATCCTCTCCTGTCAGGTCCTATCCTCTCCTGTCAGGTCCTGTCCTCTCCTGTCAGGTCCTGTCCTCTCCTGTCAGGTCCTATCCTCTCCTGTCAGGTCCTGTCCTCTCCTGTCAGGTCCTGTCCTCTCCTGTCAGGTCCTGTCCTCTCCTGTCAGGTCCTGTCCTCTCCTGTCAGGTCCTATCCTGTCCTCTCCTCTCCTGGCAGGTCCTCTCCTCTCCTCAGGTCCTCTCCTGTCAGGTCCTGCCCTTTCCTCTCCTGTCAGGTCCTGTCCCTTCCTCTCCTGTCAGGTCCTGTCCTCTCCCTCTCCAGTCAGGTCCTGTCTGTGACGTCCGTGTCTGTCTGTCTCTCCTTGCAGGATGTGAAACTGTCAGCCGAAGTGGAGCCGTTTGTCCCACAAAAGAATGGTCTGGAAGGAGCGCTGGTCACCATGAGCGTGTCTGGAGGAGGAGAAGGAGGAGGGGGGGTAGAGCCCACCCCAATCCCCAGTTACCTCATCACCTGCTACCCTTTTGTCCAGGAGAATCAATCCAACAGGTAGACACATCACCCTACATCTTATAGTCCCTAGATCATGCAGCCTACACCCTACACACTAAGGGCAGGTTTCCTGGACACAGATTAAGCCTAGTCCTGGATTAAAAACCATATTCAATGGGGAATTTCTGAGCACATGTCTTTTCATTCAAAACTAGGCTTAATCTGTCTCTGGTAATTTGACCCTAAGAGTCTGAGGTGCGACTGTCACTGATACAATCTGTATTAGAACTACCCTGCCTCTGTACCTGAGCTGCTGACAGTTAGCCTAGCATTAGCTCCCTGGAGTCCAGGAATATTGTTTCTGGCCCTCCTACAGGAATATTCCTGTTTCTGGCCCTCCTAGGAATATTCCTGTTTCTGGCCCTCCTACAGGAATATTCCTGTTTCTGGCCTCCTACAGGAATATTCCTGTTTCTGGCATTAGGAATGTTCCTGTTTCTGACCCTCCTACAGGAATGTGCCTGTTTCTGGCCCTCCTACAGGAATGTGTCTGTTTCTGGCCCTCCTATGGAATGTGCCTGTTTCTGACCCTCCTACAGGAATGTGCCTGTTTCTGACCCTCCTACAGGAATGTGCCTGTTTCTGACCCTCCTACAGGAATGTGCCTGTTTCTGACCCTCCTATGTGCCTGTTTCTGGCCCTCCTACAGGAATGTGCCTGTGCCCATGTCAAAAACTGATAGGGTCTTCCTTCTGATTCACCTAAGGAAACCCCATATACTGTGTGAGTGTTACACACAGCTAGGCTGTGAATGATCAGTTACCACCCAGGGATGTGATCAGGGCAGAAAAATATACCAGGCACTCTGATTTTTAAATAAAAACACACCAAAAACAGATGACCATGCTTTGTAACGTTTCTAAAAACAAGAAATGTGATATTACTCTTTCATTTTTTTGTGACTGGATTTTTTAAACCAAAATATCATAGACAAATTGTTGAGTTGGCCCTTTAAGGGCGGGAGGTTACCTTGGTGTGTGCGATTTGGGATCTGACTCTTTGCTATCAGTTGAAGCAACAGACTCAAACTAATGTTGAAAAGCTACTGAACTTGTGAGCAAAACAATGTAAATAGCCAAGGAACACAAAGACAAAGTCTCACTTTGTAGACGTTTGTGGAACGTAAGACCAACGTTTATGTCTGTGCACAGTGCCTCCAAAAAGGAATCTATCAGCATTTCACTCAGTGAGCTCAGCTGTGCCAGATGGGACATATAGTTGAAGTCTCTGAGTTTACACACACCTTAGCCAACTCAGTTTTTCACAATTCCTGACATTTAATCATAGTAAAAAATTCTCTGTCTTAGGTCAGTTAGGATCACCACCTTGTTTTAAGACTGTGAAATATCAGAATACTAGTAGAGAATGATTTCCGCTTTTATTTCTTTCATCACATTCCCAGTGGGTCAGAAGTTTACATACAGTCAATTAGTATTTGGTAGCATTGCCTTTAAATTGTTTAACTAAGGTCAAATGTTTCAGGTAGCCTTCCACAATAAGTTGGGTGAATTTTGGCCCATTCCTCCTGACAGAGCTGGTGTAACTGAGTCAGGTTTGTAGGCCTCCTTGCTCATACACTCTTTTTCAGTTCTGCCCACACATTTTCTTCGGGATTGAGGTCTGGGCTTTGTGATGGCCACTCCAATACCTTGACTTTGTCCTCAAGCCATTTTACCACACTTTGGAAGTATGCTTGGGGTCATTGTCCATTTGGAAGACCCATTTGTGACCAAGCTCTAACTTCCTGACTGATGTCTTGAGATGTTGCTTCAATATATCCACATAATTTTCCCTTCCTCATGATGCCATCTATTTTGTGAAGTGCACCAGTCCCTCCTGCAGCAAAGTACCCCTGACAACATGATGCTGCCACCCCTGTGCTTCACGGTGTGGATGGTGTTCTTCGCCTTGCAAGCCTCCCCCTTTTTCCTCCAAACATAGTGATGGTCATTATGGCCAAACAGTTCTATTTTTGTTTCATCAGACCAGAGGACATTTCTCCAAAAAGTACGATCTTTGTCCCCATGTGCAGTTACAAACTGTAGTCTGGTTTTTATATGGCGGTTTTGGATTAGATGAACCAGACTTGTGGAGGTCTACACTTTCTTTTCTGACGTCTTGGCTGATTTCTTGTGATTTTCCCATGATGTCAAGCAAAGAGGACCTGAGTTTGAAGGTAGGCCTTGAAATACATCCACAGGTACACCTCCAATTGACTAAAATTATGTCAATTAGCCTATCAGAAGCTTCGAAAGCCATGATATTTTCTGGAATTCTCCAAGCTGTTTAAAGGCACAGTCAACTTAGTGTATGTAAACTTCTAACTCACTGGAATTGTGATACAGTGAATTATAAGTGAAATAATCTGTCTAAACAATTGTTTGAAAGATTACTTGTGTCATGCACAAAGTAGATGTCCTGACCGACTTGCCAAAACTATAGTTTGTTAACAAGACATTTGTGGAGTGGTTGAAAAATGAGTTTTAATGACTCCAACCTAAGTGTATGAAAACTTCAGACTTCAACTGTAGGTTTGATATTTCTTTGTGGAATTAGCAGCTTTGAAACAAAATACTTTAAATACTTTAAAAACAGATACTGCAACATTTTCTGAACACTAACTCACATGTGCTCATACTTGACTTTGGACTTTTTATTCAGGAATGTAATGCTCCCACTGTAGAGTCCTGCACATTGACCACCCGCCAATGGGGTTGGTGAAATATAGGTGTTGGGTGTTAATTCATTTTACCCGCAGGTGTTGGGTGTTAATTTTATGCCCTGGATGTGATTGAGAGCTGTCGACCTGTGTGTGTGTCCTGTGCGTTTCTCTTTGTCGGGTGTTAACTTTATGCCCTGGATGTGATTGAGAGCTGTCGACCTGTGTGTGTGTCCTGTGCGTTTCTCTTTGTCAGGGTGATCTGCCTCTTGCTGCACGTTCGTTTCCTTCCTGTCTGTTTTGAATAGCAGGAAGTGGTCTCTCAAGACCACCGGCTGTGAAAATGTCAGCTGGATCCTTGTCAGCCACACACACACACACACACACACACACACACACACACACACACACACACACACACACACACACACACACACACACACACACACACACACACACACACACACACACACACACACACACAGTCAGCTCTACACTGATATCAGCAGTGTAACAAGCTTTGTCTTAGTTTGACACAGTTTTCTCTGGCTTCCTACGGGTATATTAGTCCTAATAAGTTTGAAATATCCAATAAATGTCGTTCCACTTCATGATTGTGTCCCACTTGTTGTTGATTCTTCACAAACAAAATACAGTTTTATATCTTTATGTTTGAAGCCTGAAATGTGGCAAAAGGTCACAAAGTTCAAGGGGGCTGAATACTTTCGCAAGAAACTGTATGTTGTATATTCATACAATCATAACTACACCAGTCATTTGTTCTCTCCCTCCCCTCTACAGACAACAGCACCCTATGTATAGTGGAGGAGGGGACCTGCGCTGGCAGCAGCCCAACCCCAGCCCAGGTGGTCCGTACCTAGCTTACCCCATCCTGTCCTCCCCCAGCCTCCAGTCTCCAATGACTACACCTACTACCAGATCATGCCTGCACCCTGCCCGCCCATGATGGGCTTTTACCAGGTAGGTAGCTGAAATGTTAGGGGTTAGAGGCAGACCAGAAGTCAGAAGGTTGCTAGTTCAAATCCTGGGCGAGGAGATAGAACAGGGAAGTGAATTAGCAACCCGGAGGGCTGCTGGTGTCAGATCTCAGGTACTATTCACCTTCAATGTGCCCTTTCGCTTGGTAGGTAGTGGAGTGTGTTGTTTTGGGAGAAGAGGTTTACAAGACTAGTAGCCTGAAGAAATGGTTAGGAGAACAGAAGAAGTGGAGGATAAATGTTCATTGTCACAGGTACTATTCATTGCCAATGTGCCCTTTAGCATGGTAGGTAGTGGAGTATGTGTGAATGTTTGGCACAGATGGAAAATACAGTTGTTCTGTTCCTCTACCAGCCCTTCCCAGGAACGTACGCCGGGCCCCTGCAGCCTGGCGTGGTAAACCCTATATCAGCTGACGTCAGCGAGAGACCGGCCGCTCTCGGACAGGCGTTTGGACTAGCTAATCAGAGAGGTGGGAGGGGCATGGGCAGACCTGCCGTTCTACCCAAGGTAAGAGGTTAGAGGTCAAACATGTTATTCTGCTGGTCTACCCTAATGCAAGGTGCTCAGGTCCATACTTCATTTTTACATTACTGATCAATTAATACCATCAATGAATTCATTAATTAATACCATTAATTGGGTCGTATAACATCAATATACAAAATCATGTTTAATGTTATTATAGTCTATGTTCTATCAGCAGCAGCAGGTGGGGTTGTGTCAGTCCCTGAGGGCCAGAAGGCCCCCCATGAGGACTGTAGCTGTCCAGAAGGAGGTGTGTTCCTCGGGGCCAGATGGACGGACCAAGACAGTCCTACTCGTGGACGCTGCCCAACAGACTGGTACGTTTATAACCAGTAACATACTAGTTGAGCCCAGGGTTTGACTCAGGTTTGCATTGCCAAACCCCTGTATACTGGTCTAAAGTATGTCCACAGATGAATGAGGGCCTAACTCTTCTCTAACTTCTGTACGGGGTTGTGTACTGACTGTATGTGCCTGACTGTGGTCTAAGCCTTCATTACAGTATAAAGGCTTTACATAATGAAACTACACAGTCAACCACAGAGCATCTAGATCCTACTGAGCTTAGAGAACAGGTTTACAATGATGACGCTTCATCATACTGAGACACTATGGCTACGTTTACACAGGCAGCCAAGTCTATTTATTTTCTTTTGACCAATCAGATCAGCTCTGAAAAAGATCTGATGTGAAAAAATCTGTGATTTGTCAAAAGACAAATTAGTGGAAAAAACATCACAACTGGTTTGCCTGTGTAAACGGAGCCTATGATACCCATCCTGCTGGGAAGACCGTAGGAATGTAGAGTTTCAGGTTGGAGAGGTCTACTCTGCACGTGTGCAGTACGTGTTGTCCTCTGTGATACCTCTGACTGGGGGAATAATGCTACTTTGTATTTTTTTAAACCTTTATTTAACCAGGAAGGGCTCATTGAGTTTAAAATCTATTTTTCAAGAGCGCCCTGGCCAAGATAGGCAGCACAGAGTCATTACAAAAAAATGACAGATAAGACAACATGAAAAACTACAAGTAATCTAGTAAAAACCATTGAATTCACAAGAGTATTTAACAGCAAATTAAAAACATTGACAGGTCAGGGAATCAGCCTCAAAAAATCCTTCATCAGTGATTTAAAAACACCAATCGGGACAAGTTCTTCCAGTTTAAAAGTATTTTGTGAGGTGTTCCAAGACGATGGCACAGAGGACGTAAAAGCCCTTTTACCAAATTCAGTTGGGACATTTGGAACAGTTAGCAGGATAAAGTCCAGTGAAGTACCCACCACATTTCTGAACAATAAAAATGCACAAATAAAAGGTAGTAAACCCAAAATGGCTTTGTAAATAAACGTATACCAGTGACTGAGCCTACGAGTGACTAGAGAATTCCAGCCAACCCTGGTATACAAAGTGCAGTGGTGCGTAAGGGTTTTAAAATCAATCACAAAGTGCCATGGTAAAGGGTGTCAATTGATCTCAAACACTGAGTGCAAGCATTCATATATAAAATATCCCTATAGTCTAGTAAAGGCATAAATGTAGCTGACACTAGCCTCCTTCTGGCTTCAAAAGAAAAACAGGCCTTATTCCTAAAATAAAATCCCAATTTCAACTTCAATTTTTGTAAGTTGTTGAATATGCAATCTAAAAGAGAGGCCGTCATCAATTAAAATTCCAAGATATTTATATGAGGTTACAACTTCAATCTCCTTGCCCTGACAGGTAGTAATAGGCGAAAGGTTCAGAGGTCTATTTCTTGCATTAGAAAACGCCATTAGTTTAGTTTTGTCAGTATTGAGGATAAGCTTCAATTGACACAAGGTATGTTGAACAGTATAAAAAGCAGTTTGCATGTTCTGGAAAGCTTTTGTAAGAGACGAGGCACAACAGTAAATAATAGTATCATCAGCATAAAAATGAGGTTGTGCATTTTGGACATTTTTGTCTAAATCATTTATATAAATAGTGAATAAGAGAGGACCAAGTACAGAGCCTTGGGGCACACCATTCAAGACAGACAATTTAACAGACATAAGCCCATCAAATTGAGTGCACTGAGTTCTATCAGACAGATAGTTAGCAAACCATGCAACTGCATGCTCTGAAAGACCTACACTCAACAATCTCTGCCTTGGTATAGCATGATCAACTGTATCAAAAGCCTTAGAGGGATCAATAAAAAGTGAGACACAGTGGTGTTTTTTGTCAATGGCTTCAGTGATATCATTTAAAACCTTCATGGCTGCTGTAATTGTGCTATGCTTCTTCCTGAAGCCCGATTGGTACATTGATAAAATGAGTTAGTTTTTATTTACTATTTTAGCTGTTCACTTACAAGGGTTTCAAGTATTTTCACCAGGGGTGACAGCTTTGAGATTGGCCTATAATTATTTAAACGAGTTGGATCTCCCCTTTAAAAGTGGTAGGACAAATGCTACTCAATGTGACTAAGAGTTAGATCCATAATGAGATGGACATCACATTGGTTGTTA
>NC_060176.1:2571832-2596832 GCF_021184085.1 Oncorhynchus gorbuscha | reverse complement strand
GGAGTTAGTGAGGCTGTAGATGTAGAGAAGGTATTGTGAAGGAGGTATTGTGTGAACTAGTCCTCAGTCAGTGTGTATTAGGAGTTAGTGAGGCTGTAGATGTAGAGAAGGTATTGTGTGAACTAGTCCTCAGTCAGTGTGTATTAGGAGTTAGTGAGGCTGTAGATGTAGAGAAGGTATTGTGTGAACTAGTCCTCAGTCAGTGTGTATTAGGAGTTAGTGAGGCTGTAGATGTAGAGAAGGTATTGTGAAGGAGGTATTGTGTGAACTAGTCCTCAGTCAGTGTGTATTAGGAGTTAGTGAGGCTGTAGATGTAGAGAAGGTATTGTGAAGGAGGTATTGTGTGAACTAGTCCTCAGTCAGTGTGTATTAGGAGTTAGTGAGGCTGTAGATGTAGAGAAGGTATTGTGAAGGAGGTATTGTGTGAACTAGTCCTCAGTCAGTGTGTATTAGGAGTTAGTGAGGCTGTAGATGTAGAGAAGGTATTGTGAAGGAGGTATTGTGTGAACTAGTCCTCAGTCAGTGTGTATTAGGAGTTAGTGAGGCTGTAGATGTAGAGAAGGTATTGTGAAGGAGGTATTGTGTGAACTAGTCCTCAGTCAGTGTGTATTAGGAGTTAGTGAGGCTGTAGATGTAGAGAAGGTATTGTGAAGGAGGTATTGTGTGAACTAGTCCTCAGTCAGTGTGTATTAGGAGTTAGTGAGGCTGTAGATGTAGAGAAGGTATTGTGAAGGAGGTATTGTGAACTAGTCCTCAGTCAGTGTGTATTAGGAGTTAGTGAGGCTGTAGATGTAGAGAAGGTATTGTGAAGGAGGTATTGTGTGAACTAGTCCTCAGTCAGTGTGTATTAGGAGTTAGTGAGGCTGTAGATGTAGAGAAGGTATTGTGAAGGAGGTATTGTGTGAACTAGTCCTCAGTCAGTGTGTATTAGGAGTTAGTGAGGCTGTAGATGTAGAGAAGGTATTGTGAAGGAGGTATTGTGTGAACTAGTCCTCAGTCAGTGTGTATTAGGAGTTAGTGAGGCTGTAGATGTAGAGAAGGTATTGTGAAGGAGGTATTGTGTGAACTAGTCCTCAGTCAGTGTGTATTAGGAGTTAGTGAGGCTGTAGATGTAGAGAAGGTATTGTGAAGGAGGTATTGTGTGAACTAGTCCTCAGTCAGTGTGTATTAGGAGTTAGTGAGGCTGTAGATGTAGAGAAGGTATTGTGAAGGAGGTATTGTGTGAACTAGTCCTCAGTCAGTGTGTATTAGGAGTTAGTGAGGCTGTAGATGTAGAGAAGGTATTGTGAAGGAGGTATTGTGTGAACTAGTCCTCAGTCAGTGTGTATTAGGAGTTAGTGAGGCTGTGATGTAGAGAAGGTATTGTGAAGGAGGTATTGTGTGAACTAGTCCTCAGTCAGTGTGTATTAGGAGTTAGTGAGGCTGTAGATGTAGAGAAGGTATTGTGAAG
Organism: Oncorhynchus gorbuscha; assembly: GCF_021184085.1. NCBI lineage: Eukaryota > Metazoa > Chordata > Actinopteri > Salmoniformes > Salmonidae > Oncorhynchus > Oncorhynchus gorbuscha. Next base: position 2,595,382 of record NC_060176.1, on the reverse strand, counting down.
GAGGTATTGTGTGAACTAGTCCTCAGTCAGTGTGTATTAGGAGTTAGTGAGGCTGTAGATGTAGAGAAGGTATTGTGAAGGAGGTATTGTGTGAACTAGTCCTCAGTCAGTGTGTATTAGGAGTTAGTGAGGCTGTAGATGTAGAGAAGGTATTGTGAAGGAGGTATTGTGTGAACTAGTCCTCAGTCAGTGTGTATTAGGAGTTAGTGAGGCTGTAGATGTAGAGAAGGTATTGTGAAGGAGGTATTGTGTGAACTAGTCCTCAGTCAGTGTGTATTAGGAGTTAGTGAGGCTGTAGATGTAGAGAAGGTATTGTGAAGGAGGTATTGTGTGAACTAGTCCTCAGTCAGTGTGTATTAGGAGTTAGTGAGGCTGTAGATGTAGAGAAGGTATTGTGAAGGAGGTATTGTGTGAACTAGTCCTCAGTCAGTGTGTATTAGGAGTTAGTGAGGCTGTAGATGTAGAGAAGGTATTGTGAAGGAGGTATTGTGTGAACTAGTCCTCAGTCAGTGTGTATTAGGAGTTAGTGAGGCTGTAGATGTAGAGAAGGTATTGTGAAGGAGGTATTGTGTGAACTAGTCCTCAGTCAGTGTGTATTAGGAGTTAGTGAGGCTGTAGATGTAGAGAAGGTATTGTGAAGGAGGTATTGTGTGAACTAGTCCTCAGTCAGTGTGTATTAGGAGTTAGTGAGGCTGTAGATGTAGAGAAGGTATTGTGAAGGAGGTATTGTGTGAACTAGTCCTCAGTCAGTGTGTATTAGGAGTTAGTGAGGCTGTAGATGTAGAGAAGGTATTGTGAAGGAGGTATTGTGTGAACTAGTCCTCAGTCAGTGTGTATTAGGAGTTAGTGAGGCTGTAGATGTAGAGAAGGTATTGTGAAGGAGGTATTGTGTGAACTAGTCCTCAGTCAGTGTGTATTAGGAGTTAGTGAGGCTGTAGATGTAGAGAAGGTATTGTGAAGGAGGTATTGTGTGAACTAGTCCTCAGTCAGTGTGTATTAGGAGTTAGTGAGGCTGTAGATGTAGAGAAGGTATTGTGAAGGAGGTATTGTGTGAACTAGTCCTCAGTCAGTGTGTATTAGGAGTTAGTGAGGCTGTAGATGTAGAGAAGGTATTGTGAAGGAGGTATTGTGTGAACTAGTCCTCAGTCAGTGTGTATTAGGAGTTAGTGAGGCTGTAGATGTAGAGAAGGTATTGTGAAGGAGGTATTGTGTGAACTAGTCCTCAGTCAGTGTGTATTAGGAGTTAGTGAGGCTGTAGATGTAGAGAAGGTATTGTGAAGGAGGTATTGTGTGAACTAGTCCTCAGTCAGTGTGTATTAGGAGTTAGTGAGGCTGTAGATGTAGAGAAGGTATTGTGAAGGAGGTATTGTGTGAACTAGTCCTCAGTCAGTGTGTATTAGGAGTTAGTGAGGCTGTAGATGTAGAGAAGGTATTGTGAAGGAGGTATTGTGTGAACTAGTCTTCAGTCCGTGTGTAATGGTATGTTAGAGATGTACAAGTTAGGTGTTTGGTCAATTCTAAAGTCTGTTTCAGGATGAGGATGAGTTTCCAGAGCTGGTCTCAGGAGGGGCACAGAGGAACATCAAACCAGACCCTAACCCTTCCCAGAACCAACACCAGACCAAACTAACCAAGAACCTGGTGAGAGACCGGCTAATCCTTCCTTCCTTCCTTGAGAATTTCACTTTTTGGGGGGGGGTTGCACCAAAGTGAGTAAAGGTTGACCACAAAACAATCTATCCTGCAGTAAACCCCCCTCCTCTCTCCAGCTGGATAACCTTCCAGAGAACTCTCCCATCAACATCGTCCAGACCCCCATCCCCATCACCACCTCCGTCCCCAAGAGGGCCAAGAGTCAGAGGAAGAAGGCCCTGGCCGCTGCCCTGGCTACAGCGCAGGAGTACTCTGAGATCAGCATGGAGCAGAGGAAACTACAGGTACCAGCATGCACTCTGTTAGCTTTATAGGAAACTGCAGATACCAACATACAATATCTTAGCTAGCTAGGAAACTACAGATACCAGCATGCACTGTCAGCTAGACATAGCGCAGGACTATAATGGGAAAATGGTTGCTAGTTGTATTATACTACTATGAGTGTGCTGAGCCAGTGTTGCTGTTCCCTGTAGGAGGCACTGACCAAAGCAGCAGGGAAGAAGAGTAAGACTCCAGTTCAGTTGGACCTGGGAGACATGCTGGCTGCTCTGGAGAAACAGCAGCAGGCCATGAAGGCTAGACAAATAACCAATACTAAACCACTGTCCTTCACAGGTACACACACACACGCACCGCACACACACCGCACCCACACACACACGGCACCACACACCCACACACACCGCACCCACCCACGCACGACGGCACCACACACCCACGCACGACGGCACCACACACCCACGCACGACGGCACCACACACCCACGCACGACGGCACCACACACCCACGCACGACGGCACCACACACCCACGCACGACGGCACCACACACCCACGCACGACGGCACCACACACCCACGCACGACGGCACCACACACCCACGCACGACGGCACCACGCACGACGGCACCACGCACGACGGCACCACGCACGACGGCACCACGCACGACGGCACCACGCACGACGGCACCACGCACGACGGCACCACGCACGACGGCACCACGCACACCGCACCACGCACCACGCACACCGCACCACACACCACACACACCCACCCACGGCACCACACACCCACCCACGGCACCACACACCCACGCACGGCACCACACACCCACGCACGGCACCACACACCCACGCACGGCACCACACACCCACGCACGGCACCACACACCCACGCACGGCACCACACACCCACGCACGGCACCACACACCCACGCACGGCACCACACACCCACGCACGGCACCACACACCCACGCACGGCACCCCACACACCCACGCACGGCACCACACACCTACGCACGGCACCACACCCACGCACCACGCACCCACACACCGCACACCCACACACCGCACACCCACACACCGCCACCCACACACCGCACACCCACACACCGCACACCCACACACCGCACACCCACACACCGCACACCCACACACCGCACACCCACACCACACACACACACACCGTACTGCACACACCCAGCGCACACACCGCACACATACACTGCACTCGCCGCTCTCTCGCTCGCTCTCTCTCGCTCTCTCTCTGACTGCCTTTCTCTCTCTCTCTCTCTGCTCTCTCTCGCTCTCTCTCTCTCTCTCTGACTGCCTTCTTTCTCTCGCTCTTCTCTCTCTCGCTCTCTCTCGCTCTCTCTCGCTCTCGCTCGCTCTCTCTCGCTCTCTCTCGCTCTCTCTCGCTCTCTCTCGCTCTCTCTCTCTCTCTGACTGCCTTCTTTCTGCTCTCTCGCTCTCTCTCTGACTGCTCTCTCGCTCTCGCTCTCTCTCGCTCTCTCTCGCTCTCTCTCGCTCTCGCTCTCGCTCTCTCTCGCTCTCTCTCGCTCTCTCTCGCTCTCTCTCGCTCTCTCTCTCTCTCGCTCTCTCTCGCTCTCTCTCGCTCTCTCTCTCTCTCTCTGACTGCCTTCTTTTCTCTCTCTGACTCGCCTCTCTCTCGCTCTCTCTCGCTCTCTCTCGCTCTCTCTCGCTCTCTCTCTCGCTCTCTCTCTCGCTCTCTCTCGCTCTCTCTGACTACCTTCTTTCTCGCTCTCGCTCTCTCTTCGCTCTCTCTCGCTTTCTCTCGACTGCCTCTCTCGCTCTCTCCCTCTCTCTCTCGCTCTCTCTCGCTCTTCTCTCTCTGACTGCTCTCTCTCGCTCTCTCTCGCTCTCTCTCGCTCTCTCGCTCTCTCTCTCTCTCGCCTTTCTCTCGCTCTCTCTCTCTCTGCTGCCTTCTCTCTCTCTCTCTCTCTCTCTCGCTCTCTCTCTGACTGCCTTCTCTCTCTCTCTCTCTCTCTCTCTGCTGCCTTCTCTCTCTCGCTCTCTCTCTCGCTCTCTCTCTGACTGCCTCTCTCTCTCGCTCTCTCTCTCTGACTGCTCTCTCTCTCTCTCTCTCTGACTGCCTTCTCTCTCTCTCTGACTGCCTTCTCTCTCTCTCTCTCTCTCTCTCTCTCTCTGACTGCCTTCTCTCTCTCTCTCTCTCTCTCTCTGACTGCCTTCTCTCTCGCTCTCTCTCTCTCTCTCTGACTGCCTTCTCTCTCGCTCTCTCTCTCTCTCTGACTGCCTTCTCTCTCGCTCTCTCTCTCTCTCTCTGACTGCCTTCTCTGACTGCCTTCTCTCTCTCTCTGACTGCCTTCTCTCTCGCTCTCTCTCTCTCTGCCTTCTCTCTCACTCTCTCTCTCTCTGCCTTCTCTCTCGCTCTCTCTCTCTCTGCCTTCTCTCTCGCTCTCTCTCTCTCTGCCTTCTCTCTCGCTCTCTCTCTCTCTCTGACTGCCTCGCTCTCTCTCTCTCTCTCTCTCTCTGACTGCCTTCTCTCTTCTCTGACTGCCTTCTCTCTCGCTCTCTCTCTGACTGCCTTCTCTCTCTCTCTCTCTGACTGCCTTCTCTCTCGCTCTCCCTCTCTCTCTGACTGCCTTCTCTCTCGCTCTCTCTCTCTCTGACTGCCTCTCTCTCTGACTGCCTTCTCTCTCTGACTGCCTTCTCTCTCGCTCTCTGACTGCCTTCTCTCTCTCTCTGACTGCCTTCTCTCTCTCTCTCTCTCTGCCTTCTCTCTCTGCTTCTCTCTCTGACTGCCTTTCTCTCGCTTCTCTCTCTCTCTGCCTTCTCTCTCGCTCTCTCCTTCTCTCGCTTTCTCTCGCTCTCTCTCTCTCTCGCTCTTCTCTGACTGCCTTCTCTCTCTCTCTCTCTGACTGCCTTCTCTCTGACTCTCTCTCTCTCTCTCTGACTGCCTTCTCTCTCTCTCTCTCTCTGACTGCCTTCTCTCTCTCTCTCTCTGACTGCCTTCTCTCTCGCTGCCTCTCTCTCTCTCTGACTGCCTTCTCTCTCGCTCTCTCTGACTGCCTTCTCTCTCTGACTGCCTTCTGACTCTCTCTCTCTGACTGCCTCTCTCTCTGACTGCCTTCTCTCTGACTGCCTTCTCTCTCGCTCTCTCTGACTGCCTTCTCTCTCGCTCTCTGACTGCCTCTCTCTCTCGCTCTCTCTGACTGCCTTCTCTCTCGCTTTCTCTGCCTGACTGCCTCTCTCTCTCTCTTCGACTCTCTCTCTGACTGCCTTCTCTCTCTCTCTCTCTGACTGCCTTCTCTCTCTCTCTCTCTGACTGCCTTCTCTCTCTCTCTCTCTGACTCCTCTCTCTCTCTCTCTGACTTGCCTTCTCTCTCTCTCTCTCTCTCTGACTGCTCTCTGACTGCCTTCTCTCTCTCTCTCTGACTGCCTTCTCTCTCGCTCTCTGACTGCCTTCTCTCTCGCTCTCTCTCTCTGACTGCCTTCTCTCTTCTCTCTCTGACTGCCTTCTCTCTCGCTTTCTGACTGCCTTCTCTCTCGCACTCTCTCTCTGCTCTCTCTCTCTGACTGCTCTCTCTCTGACTCTCTCTCTCTCTCTCTCTGACTGCCTTCTCTCTCTCTCTCTCTCTCTCTCTGACTGCCTTCTCTCTCTCTCTCTCTCTCTCTGACTGCCTTCTCTCTCGCTCTCTCTCTCTCTGACTGCCTTCTCTCTCGCTCGCTCTCTCTCTCTCTGACTGCCTTCTCTCTCGCTCGCTCTCTCTCTCTCTGACTGCCTTCTCGCTCTCTCTCTCCCTCTCTCTCTGCCTTCTCGCTCTCTCTCTCCCTCTCTCTCTGACTGCCTTCTCTCTCGCCCTCTCTCCCTCTCTCTCTGACTGCCTTCTCTCTCGCTCTCTCTCTCCCTCTCTCTCTGACTGCCTTCTCTCGCTCTCTCTCTCCCTCTCTCTCTGACTGCCTTCTCTCTCGCTCTCTCTCTCCTCTCTCTGACTGCCTTCTCTCTCGCTCTCTCTCTCTCTCTCTCTCTGACTGCCTTCGCTCTCTCTCTCTCTCTCTCTCTCTCTGACTGCCTTCTCTCTCTCTGACTGCCTTCTCTCTCTCTCTCTCTGACTGCCTTCTCTCTCGCTCTCTCTCTCTGACTGCCTTCTCTCTCTCTCTCTCTGACTGCTCTCTCTCTCTCTCTCTCTCTCTCTGCCTTCTCTTCTCTCTCTCTCTCTCTCTCTCTCTCTCTCTCTGACTGCCTTCTCTCTCTGCCTTCTCTCTCTCTCTCTGACTGCCTCTCTCGCCTCTCTCTGACTGCCTGACTGCCTCTCTCTCGCTCTCTCTGACTGCCTTCTCTCTCTCTCTCTCTGACTGCTCTCTCTCTCTCTCTCTGACTGTCTTCTCTCTCGCTCTCTGCCTTCTCTCTCTCTCTCTGACTGCCTTCTCTCTCGCTCTCTCTGACTGCCTTCTCTCTCTCTCTCTCTCTGACTCTCTCTCTGCCTCTCTCTCTCTCTCTGACTGCTCTCTCTCTGACTGCTCTCTCTCTCTGACTGCTCTCTCTCTCTCTCTCTGACTGCCTTCTCTCTCGCTGACTGCCTTCTCTCTCTCTCTCTCTCTCTCTCTCTGACTGCCTTCTCTCTCTGACTGCCCTCTCTCTCTCTGACTGCCTTCTCTCTCGCTCTCTCTGACTGTCTTCTCTCTCGCTCTCTCTGACTGCCTTCTCTCTCGCTCTCTCTGACTCTCTCTCTCTCTCTGACTGCCTTCTCTCTCTCGCTCTCTCTGACTCTCTCTGACTGCCTTCTCTGACTGCCTTCTCTCTCTCTCTGACTGCCTTCTCTCTCGCTCTCTCTCTCTCTCTGCTCTTCTCTCTCACTCTCTCTCTCTCTGCTGCTCTCTCGCTCTCTCTCTCCTCTCTGACTGCTTCTCTCTCTGCTCTCTGCTCTCTCTGCCTTCTCTCGCTGCTCTCTCTGCCTTCTCTCTCGCTCTCTCTCTCTCTCTGACTGCCTTCGCTCTCTCTCTCTCTCTCTCTCTGACTGCCTTCTCTCTCTCTCTCTGACTGCCTTCTCTCTCTCTCTCTCTCTCTCTCTGACTGCCTTCTCTCTCTCTCTCTCTGACTGCCTTCTCTCTCGCTCTCTGACTGCCTCTCTCTGACTGCCTTCTCTCTCTCTCTCTCTGACTGCCTTCTCTGCCTCTCTCTCCCTCTCTCTCTGACTGCCTTCTCTCTTCTCTGACTCTCTCTCTCTCTCTGACTCTCTCTCTCTCTGACTGCCTTCTCTCTCTGACTGCCTTCTCTCTCGCTCTCTGACTGCCTTCTCTCTCGCTCTCTCGCTCTCTCTCTCTCTCTCTGACTGCCTTCTCTCTCGCTTTCTGACTGCCTTCTCTCTCTCTCTCTCTCTCTCTCTCTCTCTCTCTCTCTCTGACTGCCTCTCTCTCGCTCTCTGACTGCCTTCTCGCTCTGACTGCCTCTCGCTCTCTCTCTGACTGCTCGCTCTCTCTCTGCTCTCTCTCTCTGACTGCCTTCTCTCTCGCTTTCTGACTGCCTTCTCTCTCGCACTCTCTCTCTCTCTGACTGCCTCTCTGACTGCCTCTCGCTCTCTCTCTCTCTCTCTCTCTGACTGCCTCTCTCTCTCTCTGACTGCCTTCTCTCTCTCTGACTGCCTTCTCTCTCGCTGCTCTCTCTCTCTCTCTGACTGCCTTCTGACTGCCTCTCTCTCTGCCTTCTCTCTCTCTGACTGCCTTCTCTCTCGCTTCTCTCTCTGACTCTCTCTCTCTCCTCTCTCTCTCTCTCTCTGACTGCCTTCTCTCTCTCCTGACTGCTTCTCTCTGACTGCCTTCTCTCTCTCCCTCTCTCTCTGACTGCCTTCTCTCTGACTGCCTTCTCTCTGACTCTCTCTCTCTCTCTCCCTCTCTCTCTGACTGCCTTCTCTCTCGCTCTCTGACTGCCTCTCTCTCTGACTGCCTTCTCTCTCTCTCTCTCTGACTGCCTCGCTCTCTCTGACTGCCTTCTCTCTCTGACTCTCTCTCTCCTGCTCTCTCTCTGACTGCCTTCTCTCTGACTGCCTCTCTCTCTCTCTGACTGCCTTTCTCTCTCTGCCTCTCTCTCTCTGCCTCTCTCTCTCTGCCTTCTCGCTCTCTCTCTCCTCTCTCTCTGACTGCCTTCTCTGCCCTCGCTCTCTCTCTGCTCTCCCTCTCTCTGACTGCCTTCTCTCTCTGCCTCGCTCTCTCTCCCTCTCTCTCTGACTGCCTTCTCTCTCTCTCTCTCTCTCTCTCTCTGACTGCCTTCTCTCTGACTGCCTCTCTGACTCCCTCTCTCTCTGACTGCCCTCGCTCTCTCTCTCTCTGCCTCTCTCTGCTCCTCTCTCTCTGACTGCCTTCTCTCTCGCTCTCTCTCTCTCTCTGACTGCCTTCTCTCTCGCTCTCTCTCTGACTGCCCTCGCCTCTCTCTGCTCTCTCTCTGACTGCCTTCTCTCTGACTGCCCTCTCTCTCTCCTCTCTCTCTGACTGCCTTCTCTCTCTGCCTCTCTCTCTGACTGCCTTCTCTCTCTCTCTCTGACTGCCCTCTCTCTCTCTGCTCTCTCTGACTGCCTTCTCTCTCTCTGACTGCCCTCGCTCTCTCTGACTGCCCTCGCTCTCGCTCTCTCTCTCTGACTGCCTTCTGCTCTCGCTCTCTCTGACTGCCTTCTCTCTCTGCTCTCTCTCTGACTGCCTTCTCTCTCTCTCTCTGACTGCCCTCGCTCTCTCTCTGCTCGCTCTCTCTGACTGCCCTCGCTCTCGCTGCCTCGCTCTCTCTGACTGCCCTCTCTGCTTCTCGCTCTCTCTGACTGCCTCTCTGACTGCCTCGCTCTCTCTGACTGCCCTCGCTCTCGCTCTCTCTGACTGCCCTCTCTCTCGCTCTCTCTGACTGCCCTCCTCTCGCTCTCTCTGACTGCCCTCGCTCTCTGACTGCCCTCTCTCTGACTGCCCTCGCTCTCGCTCTCTCTGACTGCCTCGCTCTCTCTGCTGCCCTCGCTCTCTCTGACTCGCCTCTCTGCTCTCGCTCTCTCTGACTGCCTCTCTCTCTGACTCCTCGCTCTCTCTGACTGCCCTCGCTCTCTGACTGCCCTCGCTCTGCTCTCTGACTGCCCTCTCTCGCTCTCTCTCTGACTGCCCTCGCTCTCTCTCTGACTGCCCTCTCGCTCTCTCTGACTGCCCTCGCTCTCTCTCTGACTGCCCTCGCTCTCTCTGACTGCCCTGCTCTCTGACTGCCCTCGCTCTCTCTGACTGCCCTCGCTCTCTCTCTCCCTGACTGCCCTCGCTCTCTCTGACTGCCCTCGCTCTCTCTGACTGCCCTCGCTCTCTCTGACTGCCCTCGCTCTCTCTGACTGCCTCGCTCTCTCTGACTGCCCTCGCTCTCTGACTGCCCTCGCTCTCTCTGACTGCCCTCGCTCTCTCTGACTGCCCTCGCTCTCTCTGACTGCCCTCGCTCTCTCTGACTGCCCTCGCTCTCTCTGACTGCCCTCGCTCTGACTCTGACTGACTGCCTCGCTCTCTCTGACTGCCCTCGCTCTCTCTGACTGCCCTCGCTCTCTCTGACTGCCCTCGCTCTCTCTCTGACTGCCTCTCGCTCTGACTCTGACTGCCCTCGCTCTCTCTGACTGCTCCTCTGCTCTCTCTGACTGCCCTCGCTCTCTCTGACTGCCCTCGCTCTCTCTGACTGCCCTCGCTCTCTCTCTGACTGCCCTCTGCTCTCTCTCTGACTGCCCTCGCTCTCTGACTGCCCTCGCTCTGACTGCTCTGACTGCCTCTCTCTCGCTCTCTGACTGCCCTCGCTCTCTCTTCTGACTGCCCTCGCTCTCTCTGACTGCCCTCGCTCTCTCTGACTGCCCGCTCTCTCTGACTGCCCTCGCTCTCTCTGACTGCCCTCGCTCTCTCTGACTGCCCTCGCTCTCTCTGACTGCCCTCGACTCTCTCTGACTGCCCTCGCTCTCTCTGACTCTGCCCGCTCTCTCTGACTGCCCTCGCTCTCTCTGACTGCCCTCGCTCTCTCTGACTGCCCTCGCTCTCTCTGACTGACTGCCCGCTCTCTGCTCTCTCTGACTGCCCTCGCTCTCTCTGACTGCCTCTCTGACTGCCCTCTCTGACTGCCCTCGCTCTCTTCTGACTGCCCTCGCTCTCTCTGACTGCCCTCGCTCTCTCTGACTGCCCTCGCTCTCTCTGACTGCCCTCGCTCTCTCTGACTGCCCTCCCGCTCTCTCTGACTGCCCTCGCTCTCTCTGACTGCCCTCGCTCTCTCTGACTGCCCTCGCTCTCTCTGACTGCCCTCGCTTCTGACTCTCTCTGACTGCCCTCTGCTCTCTCTGACTGCCCTCGCTCTCCTGACTGCCCTCGCTCTCTCTGACTGCCCTCGCTCTCTGACTGCCCTCGCTCCTCTGACTGCCCTCGACTCTCTCTGACTGCCCTCGCTCTCTGACTGCCCTCGCTCTCTGACTGCCCTCGCTCTCTCTGACTCCCTCGACTGCCCTCTCTGACTGCCCTCGCCTTCTGACTGCCCTCGCCCTCTGCTCCTCTCTGACTGCTCTCTCTGACTGCCCTCGCTCTCTGACTCCTGACTACTGACTGCCTCGCTCTCTGACTGCCTCGCTCTCTCTGACTGCCTCGCTCTCTGACTGCTGCCTCTCTGACTGCCCCCTCGCTCTCTGACTGCCCTCGCTCTCTGACTGCCCTCGCTCTCGCTCTGACTGCCTCGCCCTCTGACTGCCCGCTCTCTCTGACTGCCCTCGCTCTCTGCTCTCTGACTGCCCTCGCTCTGACTGCCTCTCTGGACTGCCCTCGCCTCTCTGACTGCCTCGCCTCCTCGCTCTCTCTGACTGCCCTCGCTCTCGCTCTCTGACTGCCCTCGCTCTCGCTCTCTCTGACTGCCCTCGCTCTTCTCTGACTGCTCGCTCTCTGACTGCCCTCGCTCTGACTGCCCTCTCTCTCTGACTGCCCTCGCTCTGACGCTCTCTCTGACTGCCTCGCTCTCGCTCTCGCTCTGACTGCCCTCGCTCTCGACTGCTCTCTCTGACTGCCTCGCTCTCTCTGACTGCCTCGCCTCTCTCTGACTGCCCTCGCTCTCGCTCTCTCTGACTGCCTGCTCTCTGCTCTCTCTCTGACTGCCCTCGCTCTCTGCTCTCTCTCTGACTGCCCTCGCTCTCGCTCTCTCTGACTGCCCTCGCCGCTCTCTCTGCCTGCCCTCTGGATCGCTCTCTCTGACTGCCCTCGCTCTCTCTGACTGCCCTCGCGCTCTCTCTGACTGCCCGCTCTCTCTGACTGCCCTCTCGCTCTCTGACTGCCCTCTCTCTCTGACTGCCCTCTCTCTCTGACTGCCCTCTCTCTCTGACTGCCCTCTCTCTCTGACTGCCCTCTCTCTCTGACTGCCCTCGCTCTCTGACTGCCCTCGCTCTCTGACTGCCCTCGCTCTCTGACTGCCCTCGCTCTCTGACTGCCCTCTCTCTGACTGCCCTCTCTCTGACTGCCCTCTCTCTGACTGCCCTCTCTCTGACTGCCCTCTCTCTGACTGCCCTCTCTCTGACTGCCCTCTCTCTGACTGCCCTCTCTCTCTGACTGCTCTCTCTCTGACTGCCCTCTCTCTCTGCTCGCTCTGACTGCCCTCTCTCTCTGACTGCCCTCTCTCTGACTGCCCTCTCTGACTGCCCTCTCTCTCTCTCTCTCTCTCTCCAGTGGGTACAGCAGCCCTGTTCCATGGTTCAGGGCCAGGTGCCGGCTCGGGAGCAGGGCCCGGTATAGTATCAATGTTGAAGGCCCAGCAGGCCCACTCTGCCCCCTCAACATGCTGGACTCCAGCGCTCCACGCCTGAAGAGAGGGAAGGAGAGAGAGATCCCTGAAGTCAAACGCCCTACCGCCCTGAAGAAGGTGAGAGGATAGATCTCAATGTGTGTCTGAGGGGAAGGGGTGTGTTGATCTAACCCAGTCTCTGTTCTCTCTGTGTAGATCATTCTGAAGGAGCGTGAGGGGGAAGGGGTGTGTTGGTTGGTCTAACCCAGTCTCTGTTCTCTGTGTAGATCATTCTGAAGGAGCGTGAGGGGAAGGGGTGTGTTGGTCTAACCCAGTCTCTGTTCTCTCTGTGTAGATCATTCTGAAGGAGGGGGGGAAGGGGTGTGTTGGTCTAACCCAGTCTCTGTTCTCTGTGTAGATCATTCTGAAGGAGGGGGGGGAAGGGGTGTGTTGGTCTAACCCAGTCTCTGTTCTCTCTGTGTAGATCATTCTGAAGGAGCGTGAGGGGGAAGGGGTGTGTTGGTCTAACCCAGTCTCTGTTCTCTCTGTGTAGATCATTCTGAAGGAGCGTGAGGGGGAAGGGGTGTGTCTAACCCAGTCTCTGTTCTAACCCAGTCTCTGTTCTCTCTGTGTAGATCATTCTGAAGGAGTGTGAGGGGAAGGGGTGTGTTGATCTAACCCAGTCTCTGTTCTCTCTGTGTAGATCATTCTGAAGGAGCGTGAGGGGGAAGGGGTGTGTTGGTCTAACCCAGTCTCTGTTCTCTCTGTGTAGATCATTCTGAAGGAGGGAGGGAAGGGTGTGTTGGTCTAACCCAGTCTCTGTTCTCTCTGTGTAGATCATTCTGAAGGAGTGTGAGGGGGAAGGGGTGTGTTGGTCTAACCCAGTCTCTGTTCTCTCTGTGTAGATCATTCTGAAGGAGTGTGAGGGGGAAGGGGTGTGTTGGTCTAACCCAGTCTCTGTTCTCTCTGTGTAGATCATTCTGAAGGAGCGTGAGGGGGAAGGGGTGTGTTGGTCTAACCCAGTCTCTGTTCTCTCTGTGTAGATCATTCTGAAGGAGCGTGAGGGGAAGGGGTGTGTTGGTCTAACCCAGTCTCTGTTCTCTCTGTGTAGATCATTCTGAAGGAGGGGGAAGGGGTGTGTTGGTCTAACCCAGTCTCTGTTCTCTCTGTGTAGATCATTCTGAAGGAGAGTGAGGGGGAAGGGGTGTGTTGGTCTAACCCAGTCTCTGTTCTCTCTGTGTAGATCATTCTGAAGGAGTGTGAGGGGAAGGGTGTGTTGGTCTAACCCAGTCTCTGTTCTCTCTGTGTAGATCATTCTGAAGGAGCGTGAGGGGGAAGGGGTGTGTTGGTCTAACCCAGTCTCTGTTCTCTCTGTGTAGATCATTCTGAAGGAGTGTGAGGGGGAAGGGGTGTGTTGGTCTAACCCAGTCTCTGTTCTCTCTGTGTAGATCATTCTGAAGGAGGGGGAAGGGGTGTGTTGGTCTAACCCAGTCTCTGTTCTCTCTGTGTAGATCATTCTGAAGGAGCGTGAGGGGAAGAGGGGGAAGGGGGGTGTTGATCTAACCCAGTCTCTGTTCTCTCTGTGTAGATCATTCTGAAGGAGCGTGAGGGGAAGGGGTGTGTTGATCTAACCCAGTCTCTGTTCTCTCTGTGTAGATCATTCTGAAGGAGCGTGAGGGGAAGGGGTGTGTTGGTCTAACCCAGTCTCTGTTCTCTCTGTGTAGATCATTCTGAAGGAGCGTGAGGGGGAAGGGGGTGTGTTGGTCTAACCCAGTCTCTGTTCTCTCTGTGTAGATCATTCTGAAGGTGTGTGAGGGGAAGGGGGGTGTGTTGATCTAACCCAGTCTCTGTTCTCTCTGTGTAGATCATTCTGAAGGAGTGTGAGGGGGAAGGGGTGTGTTGGTCTAACCCAGTCTCTGTTCTCTCTGTGTAGATCATTCTGAAGGAGGTTGAAGGGGTGTGTTGATCTAACCCAGTCTCTGTTCTCTCTGTGTAGATCATTCTGAAGGAGCGTGAGGGGGAAGGGGTGTGTTGGTCTAACCCAGTCTCTGTTCTCTCTGTGTAGATCATTCTGAAGGAGCGTGAGGGGAAGAGGGGGAAGGGGGTTGTTGATCTAACCCAGTCTCTGTTCTCTCTGTGTAGATCATTCTGAAGGAGCGTGAGGGGGAAGGGGTGTGTTGATCTAACCCAGTCTCTGTTCTCTCTGTGTAGATCATTCTGAAGGAGCGTGAGGGGGAAGGGGTGTGTTGGTCTAACCCAGTCTCTGTTCTCTGTGTAGATCATTCTGAAGGAGCGTGAGGGGGAAGGGGTGTGTTGGTCTAACCCAGTCTCTGTTCTCTCTGTGTAGATCATTCTGAAGGAGGGGGAAGGGGTGTGTTGATCTAACCCAGTCTCTGTTCTCTCTGTGTAGATCATTCTGAAGGAGGGGGAAGGGGTGTGTTGATCTAACCCAGTCTCTGTTCTCTCTGTGTAGATCATTCTGAAGGAGCGTGAGGGGGAAGGGGTGTGTTGGTCTAACCCAGTCTCTGTTCTCTCTGTGTAGATCATTCTGAAGGAGCGTGAGGGGAAGAGGGGGAAGGGGGTTGTTGATCTAACCCAGTCTCTGTTCTCTCTGTGTAGATCATTCTGAAGGAAGGAGTGTGAGGGGAAGGGGTGTGTTGATCTAACCCAGTCTCTGTTCTCTCTGTGTAGATCATTCTGAAGGAGCGTGAGGGGGAAGGGGTGTGTTGGTCTAACCCAGTCTCTGTTCTCTCTGTGTAGATCATTCTGAAGGAGTGTGAGGGGGAAGGGGTGTGTTGATCTAACCCAGTCTCTGTTCTCTCTGTGTAGATCATTCTGAAGGAGTGTGAGGGGGAAGGGGTGTGTTGGTCTAACCCAGTCTCTGTTCTCTCTGTGTAGATCATTCTGAAGGAGTGTGAGGGGAAGGGGTAGATGTTGATCTAACCCAGTCTGTTCTCTCTGTGTAGATCATTCTGAAGGAGCGTGAGGGGAAGAGGGGGAAGGGCGGTCTGGATCAGATTGCTGCCAGCCAGGAAGAACAGGGAGAAGAGGAGCTACACTTCACTGATGACCTCACACGGGAACCTGCCTCTCAGGAGGGTAGGTACAGGGTCAGGGGTAAGAGAGAGGAGGAGCTACACTTCACTGATGACCTCACACGGGAACCTGCCTCTCAGGAGAGTAGGTACAGGGTCAGGGGTAAGAGAGGGGAGGAGCTACACTTCACTGATGACCTCACACGGGAATCTGCCTCTCAGGAGAGTAGGTACAGGGTCAGGGGTAAGAGAGAGGAGGAGCTACACTTCACTGATGACCTCACACGGGAATCTGCCTCTCAGGAGGGTAGGTACAGGGTCAGGGGTAAGAGAGAGGAGGAGCTACACTTCACTGATGACCTCACACGGGAACCTGCCTCTCAGGAGGGTAGGTACAGGGTCAGGGGTAAGAGAGAGGAGGAGCTACACTTCACTGATGACCTCACACGGGACCTTGGCAGAGTTTGCTCATTTTAGAACATTCCCTTGGTCTTAAAGTGAATTCTTGCAAACCTAATGGTCCTACTGATCTGTGGTGTGACGTGGTGTTGTCTAATATACCCCCCTGTGATATTCTGCTCCGTCTGTTTTCTGTAGAGAACGGTCTGAGCGTGCCCAGTGATGACGCGTCCCTGTCCCCGGCCAGTCAGAACTCTCCGTACAGCATCACGCCTGTTTCCCAGGGTTCCCCTGGCTCCTCTGGCATCGGCAGCCCCATGGCCTCTAACGCCATTACCAAGATACACAGCCGCCGCTTCAGAGAGTGAGTCTCTCTCTCTCTCTCTCTCTCACTCACTCACTCACTCACTCACTCACTCACTCACTCACTCACTCACTCACTCACTCACTCACTCACTCACTCACTCACTAACACAGAGAGAAATTGCTTGGTACTGAGAATCCTAGTGGTTCAAATGTCACAAACTCATTTGGTGGGTTAGCAACACAGAAGCATTTAGTAACATAAATATCTATCCGCCCAATGGGTGTTTAGAGCAGGGCTATACAATTAGGACTTGTACGTACACACAGACAGGCACTGCTTTGTTTCTTAATGTCTTGGGTTGTAGGCCCTTTGTCTCAGCCCTTAAGCACTGTGTCAGCCTCTCCTCCCTTCCTCACACCATTTCATATCTACACCAGTGTTTCCCTCCTCCAGTCCCCCAACAGCACACGTTGTTGTAGCCCCGTGTTTCCCTCCTCCAGTCCCCCCCAGTGTTTTTCAGCACACGTTGTTGTAGCCCAGTGTTTCCCTCCTCCAGTCCCCCCAACAGCACACGTTGTTGTAGCCCAGTGTTTCCCTCCTCCAGTCCCCCCAACAGCACACGTTGTTGTAGCCCAGTGTTTCCCTCCTCCAGTCCCCCCAACAGCACACGTTGTTGTAGCCCCCAGTGTTTCCCTCCTCCAGTCCCCCAACAGCACACGTTGTTGTAGCCCCGTGTTTCCCTCCTCCAGTCCCCCTCAACAGCACACGTTGTTGTAGCCCAGTGTTTCCCTCCTCCAGTCCCCCCAACAGCACACGTTGTTGTAGCCCAGTGTTTCCCTCCTCCAGTCCCCCCAACAGCACACGTTGTTGTAGCCCAGTGTTTCCCTCCTCCAGTCCCCCAACAGCACACGTTGTTGTAGCCCAGTGTTTCCCTCCTCCAGTCCCCCAACAGCACACGTTGTTGTAGCCCAGTGTTTCCCTCCTCCAGTCCCCCCAACAGCACACGTTGTTGTAGCCCAGTGTTTCCCTCCTCCAGTCCCCCAACAGCACACGTTGTTGTAGCCCAGTGTTTCCCTCCTCCAGTCCCCCAACAGCACACGTTGTTGTAGCCCAGTGTTCCCTCCTCCAGTCCCCCAACAGCACACGTTGTTGTAGCCCAGTGTTTCCCTCCTCCAGTCCCCCCAACAGCACACGTTGTTGTAGCCCAGTGTTTCCCTCCTCCAGTCCCCCAACAGCACACGTTGTTGTAGCCCAGTGTTTCCCTCCTCCAGTCCCCCAACAGCACACGTTGTTGTAGCCCAGTGTTTCCCTCCTCCAGTCCCCCAACAGCACACGTTGTTGTAGCCCAGTGTTTCCCACCCTCCTCCAGTCCCCCCAACAGCACACGTTGTTGTAGCCCCGTGTTTCCCTCCTCCAGTCCCCCCAACAGCACACGTTGTTGTAGCCCAGTGTTTCCCCAGTCCTCCAGTCCCCCAACAGCACACGTTGTTGTAGCCCAGTGTTTCCCTCCTCCAGTCCCCCCAACAGCACACGTTGTTGTAGCCCAGTGTTTCCCTCCTCCAGTCCCCCCAACAGCACACGTTGTTGTAGCCCCGTGTTTCCCTCCTCCAGTCCCCCCAACAGCACACGTTGTTGTAGCCCAGTGTTTCCCTCCTCCAGTCCCCCCAACAGCACACGTTGTTGTAGCCCAGTGTTTCCCTCCTCCAGTCCCCCCAACAGCACACGTTGTTGTAGCCCAGTGTTTCCCTCCTCCAGTCCCCCCAGCACACGTTGTTGTAGCCCAGTGTTTCCCTCCTCCAGTCCCCCCAACAGCACACGTTGTTGTGTGTTTCCCTCCTCCAGTCCCCCCAACAGCACACGTTGTTGTAGCCCAGTGTTTCCCTCCTCCAGTCCCCCAACAGCACACGTTGTTGTAGCCCAGTGTTTCCCTCCTCCAGTCCCCCAACAGCACACGTTGTTGTAGCCCAGTGTTTCCCTCCTCCAGTCCCCCAACAGCACACGTTGTTGTAGCCCAGTGTTTCCCTCCTCCAGTCCCCCAACAGCACACGTTGTTGTTGTTTCCCTCCTCCAGTCCCCCAACAGCACACGTTGTTGTAGCCCAGTGTTTCCCTCCTCCAGTCCCCCAACAGCACACGTTGTTGTAGCCCAGTGTTTCCTCCTCCAGTCCCCCAACAGCACACGTTGTTGTAGCCCAGTGTTTCCTCCTCCAGTCCCCCAACAGCACACGTTGGAATGATGGCCCCGGATTAAACTCACCTGATTCAACTCATTGAGGGGATGATGATTAGTTGAATCAGGGGTTTGTCTGGAGCTAGCAAAACTTGCTGTTGAAGAGTTGGGAACTTATTGAACTGCACAATGGTGTGTGTGTGTGTTTTTATAATATTGGTCGATGTATGCATGTGAGTGTTTTCTAATAGTGGTGTGTGTGTGTGTTAACCTGATTGTGTGTGTTCCTCTTAGGGTTGGGCTGATATATGATTAAATCTAATATTGTGATGTGCAAGACTGTACTCTATTTGAAATGTACAAATCAAAACAGTGCATTTTTAAGGGCAAATTAATGAACTAAGCCTTAGTTTTTTGCTATACTATGATTATTTAATGATAATGTGACTAGTATCTTAAATAAGATTCATAAAAATTCCACAGTCTGGAATGATGGGGTCATTAACGGTGCAAAACGATTATATCGGATATCGCAATATTTGGAGTAGCATATCGTTGAAGAGGCCTCCCTATTGTTATCTAACCCTACTCCCTCTCTATCACTGTCTCCAAGTGTTAGCTAACCCTAGTCCCTCTCTATCACTGTCTCCAAGTGTTAGCTAACCCTAGTCCTCTCTATCACTGTCTCCAAGTGTTAGCTAACCCTAGTCCCTCTCTCACTGTCTCCAAGTGTTATCTAACCCTAGTCCTCTCTATTACTGTCTCCAAGTGTTAGCTAACCCTAGTCCCTCTCTATTACTGTCTCCAAGTGTTAGCTAACCCTAGTCCCTCTCTATCACTGTCTCCAAGTGTTAGCTAACCCTAGTCCCTCTCTATCACTGTCTCCAAGTGTTAGCTAACCCTAGTCCCTCTCTCACTGTCTCCAAGTGTTATCTAACCCTAGTCCCTCTCTATTACTGTCTCCAAGTGTTAGCTAACCCTAGTCCCTCTCTATTACTGTCTCCAAGTGTTATCTAACCCTAGTCCCTCTCTATTACTGTCTCCAAGTGTTAGCTAACCCTAGTCCCTCTCTATTACTGTCTCCAAGTGTTAGCTAACCCTAGTCCCTCTCTATTACTGTCTCCAAGTGTTACCTAACCCTAGTCCCTCTCTATTACTGTCTCCAAGTGTTATCTAACCCTAGTCCCCTCTCTATTACTGTCTCCAAGTGTTAGCTAACCCTAGTCCCTCTCTATTACTGTCTCCAAGTGTTACCTAACCCTAGTCCCTCTCTATTACTGTCTCCAAGTGTTACCTAACCCTAGTCCCTCTCTATTACTGTCTCCAAGTGTTAGCTAACCCTAGTCCCTCTCTATTACTGTCTCCAAGTGTTAGCTAACCCTAGTCCCTCTCTATTACTGTCTCCAAGTGTTAGCTAACCCTAGTCCCTCTCTATCACTGTCTCCAAGTGTTAGCTAACCCTAGTCCTCTCTATAACTGTCTCCAAGTGTTAACTAACCCTAGTCCCTCTCTCACTGTCTCCAAGTGTTACCTAACCCTAGTCCTCTCTATTACTGTCTCCAAGTGTTAGCTAACCCTAGTCCCTCTCTATTACTGTCTCCAAGTGTTACCTAACCCTAGTCCCTCTCTATTACTGTCTCCAAGTGTTACCTAACCCTAGTCCCTCTCTATTACTGTCTCCAAGTGTTATCTAACCCTAGTCCCTCTCTATTACTGTCTCCAAGTGTTACCTAACCCTAGTCCCTCTCTATTACTGTCTCCAAGTGTTAGCTAACCCTAGTCCCTCTCTATTACTGTCTCCAAGTGTTAGCTAACCCTAGTCCCTCTCTATCACTGTCTCCAAGTGTTATCTAACTCTAGTCACTCTCTCTATCACTGTCTCCAAGTGTTACCTAACCCTAGTCCCTCTCTATTACTGTCTCCAAGTGTTACCTAACCCTAGTCCCTCTCTATCACCTCCAAGTGTTAGTAGTCCCTCTCTATTACTGTCTCCAAGTGTTACCTAACCCTAGTCCCTCTCTATTACTGTCTCCAAGTGTTATCTAACCCTAGTCCCTCTCTATTACTGTCTCCAAGTGTTACCTAACCCTAGTCCCTCTCTATTACTGTCTCCAAGTGTTACCTAACCCTAGTCCCTCTCTATCACTGTCTCCAAGTGTTACCTAACCCTAGTCCCTCTCTATCACTGTCTCCAAGTGTTAGCTAACCCTAGTCCCTCTCTATCACTGTCTCCAAGTGTTAGCTAACCCTAGTCCCTCTCTCACTGTCTCCAAGTGTTAGCTAACCCTAGTCACTCTCTCTATCACTGTCTCCAAGTGTTACCTAACCCTAGTCCCTCTCTTTATCACTGACTCCCAAGTGTTACCTAACCCTAGTCCTCTCTCTATCACTGTCTCCAAGTGTTAGCTATCCCTAGTCCCTCTCTCTCACTGTCTCCAAGTGTTAGCTATCCCTAGTCCCTCTCTCACTGTCTCTCACTGTCTCCAAGTGTTACCTAACCCTAGTCCCTCTCTCTCACTGTCTCCAAGTGTTATCTAACCCTAGTCCCTCTCTCTCACTGTCTCCAAGTGTTACCTAAACCTAGTTCCTCTCTCTATCACTGTCTCCAAGTGTTACCTAACCCTAGTCCCTCTCTCTCACTGTCTCAAAGTGTTACCTAACCCTAGTTCCTCTCTCTATCACTGTCTCCAAGTGTTACCTAACCCTAGTCTCTCTCTCTCTGTCTCTCTTTCTCTCTTTCTCTCTCATTGTCTCCAAGTGTTACCTAACCCTAGTCCCTCTCTCTCACTGTCTCCAAGTGTTACCTAACCCTAGTCCCTCTCTCTCACTGTCTCCAAGTGTTACCTAACCCTAGTTCCTCTCTCTATCACTGTCTCCAAGTGTTACCTAACCCTAGTTCCTCTCTCTATCACTGTCTCCAAGTGTTATCTAACCCTAGTCACTCTCTCTATCACTGTCTCCAAGTGTTACCTAACCCTAGTTCCTCTCTCTATCACTGTCTCCAAGTGTTATCTAACCCTAGTCACTCTCTCTATCACTGTCTCCAAGTGTTACCTAACCCTAGTCCCTCTCTCTCTCACTGTCTCCAAGTGTTACCTAACCCTAGTCCCTCTCTCTATCACTGTCTCCAAGTGTTATCTAACCCTAGTCTCTCTCTCTGTCTCTCTCTGTCTCTCTTTCTCTCTTTCTCTCTCATTGTCTCCAAGTGTTACCTAACCCTAGTCCCTCTCTCTCACTGTCTCCAAGTGTTACCTAACCCTAGTCCCTCTCTCTCACTGTCTCCAAGTGTTACCTAACCCTAGTTCCTCTCTCTATCACTGTCTCCAAGTGTTACCTAACCCTAGTTCCTCTTTCTATCACTGTCTCCAAGTGTTACTTAACCCTAGTTCCTCTCTCTATCACTGTCTCCAGGTACTGTAACAAGGTGTTGAATAAGGAGACAGATGAATGTGTTTATAATATTAGTGTGTGTTTCTCTCTCTCTCCAGGTACTGTAACAAGGTGTTGAATAAGGAGACAGATGAATGTGTTTATAATATTAGTGTGTATCTCTCTCTCTCCAGGTACTGTAACCAGGTGTTGAATAAGGACACAGATGAATGTGTTTATAATATTAGTGTGTGTTTATAATATTAGTGTGTTTCTCTCTCTCTCCAGGTACTGTAACCAGGTGTTGAATAAGGACACAGATGAATGTGTTTATAATATTAGTGTGTGTTTATAATATTAGTGTGTATCTCTCTCTCTCCAGGTACTGTAACCAGATGTTGAATAAGGAGATGGATGAATGTGTTTATAATATTAGTGTGTATCTCTCTCTCTCTCCAGGTACTGTAACCAGGTGTTGAATAAGGACACAGATGAATGTGTTTATAATATTAGTGTGTGTTTATAATATTAGTGTGTTTCTCTCTCTCTCCAGGTACTGTAACCAGGTGTTGAATAAGGACACAGATGAATGTGTTTATAATATTAGTGTGTGTTTCTCTCTCTCTCCAGGTACTGTAACCAGGTGTTGAATAAGGACACAGATGAATGTGTTTATAATATTAGTGTGTATCTCTCTCTCCAGGTACTGTAACCAGGTGTTGAATAAGGAGACAGATGAATGTGTTTATAATATTAGTGTGTATCTCTCTCTCTCCAGGTACTGTAACCAGGTGTTGAATAAAGAGATAGATGAGAGTGTGACGATGCTGCTGCAGGAACTGGTCCGGTTCCAGGAGAGGGTTTATCAGAAGGACCCCAGCAAAGCCAAGACCAAACGCAGACTGGTCATGGGCCTTAGAGAGGTCACCAAACACATGAAGCTCCACAAGATCAAGTGTGTCCTCATCTCACCCAACTGTGAGAAGATCCAGGCCAAAGGTCAGGGTCATTCTTGTCATTAATCTTGGGTTATGTTTTTTAAAAGCAGTGAACCACGGAGTGTACTACTCAACCAGGTCCAATAAGAACACAGGGTTTTGTTTTTGCGGTTGCTAAGCGTTTAGCTAGTGTGCCTATCTGAACATCATCCTGATCTTGGGGTGTGGGGTTCCAAATGCGTGCTAAGTTTATGAATATTTCAAATATTCATCCCCAATCGCCACTTTAGTGTCCACCAGAGAGAGGCAGCATATGCTCAGCACAGGCTGCATCAAATCTTCTACATAACTAGTGACTGTGTGTTGTCTATTGCAGGGTGTCTAGATGAGGCTCTGTAAAACATGATAGACAGCCATGCCCAGGGAGCAGGACTGTTTATAGTGGTAGTTCTACAGTAGTAGTGACTGTTATTTTATGTCCCAGGGTGTCTAGATATTTTGATGACAGCCATCCCATAGTGGTAGTTCTAGTAGTAGACTGGCTGTCTAGAGGAGGCTCTGTAAAACATGATAGACAGCCATGCCCAGGGAGCAGGACTGTTTTTATAGTGGTAGTTCTACAGTAGTAGTGACTGTTATTTTATGTCCCAGGGTGTCTAGATGAGGCTCTGTAAAACATGATAGACAGCCATGCCCAGGGAGCAGGACTGTTTATAGTGGTAGTTCTACAGTAGTAGTGACTGTTATTTTATGTCCCAGGGGGTCTAGATGAGGCTCTGTACAACGTCATAGCCATGGCCAGAGAACAGGAGATCCCGTTTGTGTTTGCTCTGGGTAGGAAGGCTCTGGGACGCTGTGTCAACAAACTGGTGCCTGTCAGTGTGGTGGGCGTCTTCAACTTCTCTGGAGCAGAGGTAAGACGTTGAACTCTGCGTGTTTATAACGCCTGTTAATACTGTAACAAAAAGCAAATGGAAGTGTGTAAAGTCTTGATGTCTTTCTCTCTCCCCTCTCCCCGTCCGCCACCCCTCCCTCTCCTCCTCTAGGGTCTGTTTAACCGGCTAGTGTCTCTGACGGAGGATGCTCGTAAGTCCTACAAGGACATGGTGTCAGCGCTGGAGCAGGAGCAGGCTGAGGAGGCGCTGAAGAACGTCAAGAAGGTCACCCACCACATGGGCCACTCCAGGAACCCCTCCGCTGCCTCCGCCATCTCCTTCTGCTCCGTCATCTCTGAACCCATCTCTGAGGTCAACGAGAAGGAGTACGGTAAGAGATGACCGCGACCTTTAGCCCTGACTCTGACCCATCTCTGAGGTCAACGAGAAGAGTACGGTAAGAGATGACCGCGACCTTTAGCCCTGACTCTGACCCATCTCTGAGGTCAACGAGAAGGAGTACGGTAAGAGATGACCCCGACCTTTAACCCTGACTCTGACCCATCTCTGAGGTCAACGAGAAGGAGTACGGTAAGAGATGACCGCGACCTTTAGCCCTGACTCTGACCCATCTCTGAGGTCCAACGAGAAGGAGTACGGTAAGAGATGACCGCGACCTTAACCTGACCCATCTCTGAGGTCAACGAGAAGGAGTAGAGATGACCCCGAAGAGATGACCCATCTCTGAGGTCAACGAGAAGGATTTGAACCTTTAACCCTGACTCTGACCCATCTCTGAGGTCA